>NW_021167062.1:732500-778149 GCF_900634415.1 Cottoperca gobio
TAGTCCCTTTAAGCTGCAGGAGTCCGAACACCTCCATCAGAAAGCAGCTGCACATTGTTCTGCAGCTGTTTCGTGACATCTGTCAGCATTGAACATGGCCGTTGTATGAATGAATCATATCGTTATGTACGTTAAGCAGTTCTGGCAGGATGTCTATCATGCTGCATGTCTGAGAGACGGATCAACAGAAAGGGAGTTGCTGTCATTTTGGTATATTCATCCATATTATCTGACAATGAATGAACAATAAGCTCGTGTTAGAGCCATGAAACAATAAGAAGAAGAAGCTGTGGGAGGAATAGAAACGGCTCAGAAGGAAAACAACCCTTCAAACTCTATTGGCAGATAAATTACTTTTTACAGATGTATTATTATATTTATTGATGATTGTCTGAGGCTGTTCATGTTTACTGTTTCATTTACTCTGTAATTCTGTTTCCATAACTGAAAGAGAAGTAAAGATTTCTGCACATGAAGTTGTTGTCGCCGTGTGAGCGTGTTTACCTTGGAACAGGGTGAGATCGTTGACTAGTCCCGGCCCAAACAAGCCTTCCAAGATGCTTTCAAAGCCTGTGGCAAACAGAAGAGATGTGATGTTATTGCAAACTGACATGTTTACCATCAAAACAACAAATGACAGCAGCTTAAATACTTTGTAAAACAAAACCCGTTGGAAAAGAAACCTGTCAAACATCAATATTAAAGACTTCTGAGCCGTTATTTCATCTTTGGAAGGGTCAGTGTGCTGATGCTCCACAAAACATCAACGCAACTAAACAAGAGCAGTTTGTACTCTTAAATCACGAGCTGGGTTCACAGATAAACGGGGTTTTACCATTAGACGCTGACGATAATAACAATAAAATCACACACACACAATCAGACAATGTCAAGGAAGCTCTGTTAGACACACACACACATACATAGACAATGATGTGAGTGCACAACAATCTGACACACACAGAATAGAAGAGGCTGTGCAGAGGCTGGGTGAGCGCCTATTATAAGAATACTCACAATAGATGCACGCACACACGGGCGCCTATACAGACAGGGTGGGGAAGCATTTATTAGTAACGGCACACACACACACACACACACACACACACACACACACATTCTTGTCTCTCTTCTCAGTTCTTGAAACAAATTAGCTCTAATACAGCAGCTAATGTCACTCACTTTTTATTAATGCACATATACCTCGTTCTGCTGTTGCTTGGCAACCACATACAGAGAAACATAAGTACATATTGCAATTCTCAAACTTTCAAGTCCAATAACTAGTGATGGACAAAGTGTGGTCAGTCCTGAGTCCTGATTGTCTTTGTTCACCGTCGTGATGTCACAGTGAGGTCACAGTGAGGTCACAGTGAGGTCACAGTGCTGACGGCAGCTTTATTTCAGGGTGTTTACATCCTCATCACGTGAACAGCGGAACAATCTTACGTTCATATTTGATATTTGCGGTCGGGGAATGTTGGTATCTTCATACTGCAGGCAGCATTAAAACACGTGACCCGCTGGGTTCAGGTCATGTGACTGACTTCCATTTTAAAATGTTGGGATTATAAACAAAAGGGCTTCACAGTTAAACCCTGCTCACCCAG
Source organism: Cottoperca gobio (assembly GCF_900634415.1). Lineage (NCBI taxonomy): Eukaryota > Metazoa > Chordata > Actinopteri > Perciformes > Bovichtidae > Cottoperca > Cottoperca gobio. The sequence continues at coordinate 734,111 of NW_021167062.1, forward strand.
TACGGATGTCTTAAAAGTAAAGTTTATTAATGCCATTGCATTCATTCATGTGAGCTGTGTTCAACAACACATTCTCATCCTGCGCACGATAATAACTACAAGGAATAAAGACTGCAGTCATTCAACCACCGTGTGGATCTCCATCAGCACAACGGGAACACTTCCAACGGCTGAAATCTAACCAACGTAAGTAAATAAGAATGATTATTCATGTAACTTGCAGTGGAAACAGGAGAGTTCAGTCTGCACAAGGTGTGAAGGTGTGTCTGCTGACCGGACATCAATGGGGAGGTCCTTCCACCATTGTGGAGCAGGACAGCAAACTGGTTTTGTTTGAGGGGAATCTGGTTCCCACTCGCAGTGAGGGAGCAGCGAGCCGATTGGCTGATGCAGAGTGAAGTGAGCGGGTTGGGGTGTCTGGTTTAATCATGGCCTGGCTGTATGAAGGACCTGATGCATTCACAGCACGGTGGAGCAGACCAGAGCAGCGACTGGGAACCAGTGGAGGGAGCGGTGCATTGTGGGAGGTTGGTTCTATACCAAATAAACACACCTGTTGAATGTACAGCGTCACAGCGTCACAGCGTCACAACACATTTCTGTGAATCATATAAACATCAAACAGTTCAGTATGAAAATCTGCTCATTTCAAATCAGTGAGAGCATTCATTCACATTGCCCTGACAAAACGTGTGTGTGTGTGTGTGTGTGTGTGTGTGTGTGTGTGTGTGTGTGTGTGTGTGTGTGTGTGTGTGTGTGTGTGTGTGTGTGTGTGTGTGTGTGTGTGTGTGTATGATAGAAATTCCTTATTACCGATCCTTTAGTCTTTTCAGCTTGTGTTGGCCCGACGCCAGAAACAAATCAAGTTGTGTTATCCATTAAAGTCCTGCAAGACCAAGCATGTGGTGATGGTATGATAGACACACACACACAGAGGGAGCTGTGCAGAAGGGGATGTTTGAGTGGACTGCTCCTAAAGTTGACTTAAAAAAACAACATAATGATGAAAATATATTTTTTAAAGGACAACAAGGGTAAGTCTTGTTTACATTTTAAAAGCACAGTGTTACAACCAACATTCTCCTTGTTACCTCCTCTCTCCAAGCTTTCTTACATTACTACACCACTATCCCCCCCGCACACACACACACACACACCACAAAGTTCCCCTAAACCTGCACATGCGACATTCATGCGGCCTACAAAGGCAGCTTTGATAACAAAAAACGAAAGCTTCAAAGTTTCCCTCCACCTGTCAATATGCACAGAAATACTGCACTCCTTTCAAGTCATGGGGGAAATAATGAGGGCTGCAGCGCTGCAGCGTGAGAAATCACCGCTGAAAGTCAGAGATGCACGGGGCCCCCGCGCTATTTGGGCCACAAGATGGGGAGGCTTTTCATATTTAAAGTGACAGTCACAAATGCACTTCCAGCGGCGGCCAGCGTGACGTGGAGGATGACTCCCCGCGAGGCGAATTGAACAAATGGATGTGATTGGAAAAAGAACGACATGAGGAGATGTGATTGGCTGGATGAGATAACAGCGAACGAGCCTCCCGAGCCCTCTGAGCCTCCGACCCACGGGCAAAAAGCTCCACAAATGTAGGTCAGTTAGTGAACACACACTGGGCCCAAAAGCGTTCACACATGACATGGTAGAGAGAGACCACACACACACATGGCATCTGGGATTCTGTCAGTGTGTTATGCAAAAAATGCATGTGAATATATACATACACACACACACACACACACACACACACAGAGCTGTCCCCAATCTCTGAAACCTCCATTGTGTCACTTTGTGTCACTTTGTTTCACTTCACAGAGTCCAGCAGCCGAGAGCAGCGTGACACAAACTTAGACACACACACACACACACACACACACACACACACACACACACACACACACACACACACACACATGCTTGCATGGAGGGAATCACAAGACACTGAGAGTTAATCCACATCTGCACCAGAAAAGAAGAAACTAATAGCACTCAGAATATGTGATGTGAGCGTATGAATGACACAATGATTTGGGAGCTGATTACACAAACAGCTGACAAATTCAGGATTCAAGCACACGATTTATCTCGTAACTGGTTTTCATTAAAGGTGAAGTATTATTTGTGTATTGGGTTTATGATATGTTAGTCCACGTTGTGCCACATCCCGTCAGAGCCTGCATGTGAGAAGTCTTCTCCGGGCACAGAGAGTGAAAGAGTTACAGCTGCTGGATGTAGAGCTCTGAAATCATGCCGTACGTCCGTCACACATACAGGCTGCTGCTGCTGCTGCTGCTGCTGCTGCTGCTGCTGCTGCTGCTAATGCTAATGCTAATGCTGCTAATGCTAATGCTGCTGCTGCTAATGCTGCTGCTGCTGCTGCTAATGCTGCTGCTGCTAATGCTGCTGCTGCTGCTGTGTGCCGTGTTCCTTGTGTTTGGAGAACATCGAAGGAAAGATCAGGAAATGCTCGATTCATCGGCCTTCTGTGTGGACGTGGCAGCAGGGAATCACAGCCAGCGCTACACGGAAACATGGAGGAGAACAACAAACACTCCCAGTGCGGTCGGAGCAGCGTCTGTTGAGAGCTGCTCAAACAGTCATCCAGAGTATGACACACACATAAAAGCGTCTCTGCCACGTCCGACAGCCGAGGAGAAGGAACTGAAGGAAGCGATCTATCTGTGGAGGAACAGGGAACTGACGTTTGGCCTTCTTGTGACTCTTGGACCAAAGCTATATATAGTGTTGCATGAGCATTAATAATTTAGCATGACCAAAGGCCGTAGAACAGGCCCCTGCCTGGCCCTGATCAAATCAATACCTCATTACCCCGAACAGGAGCTCGAGAGGAAGCGAGACAACATGAGAGCAATGAGGAGAATCAACAGCTCAGACTCTTCACTCCGCCCGACAACACGACTTACAAGAGTTACTGGAACTCTGCTCGTGCATTTAGATGTAAACTACAGTATAAAGTGTAATTAGACAGACAGCTGGACCAACGTGTGTGTGTGTGTGTGTGTGTGTGTGTGTGTGTGTGTGTGTGTGTGTGTGTGTGTGTGTGAACCAGAAGCCTGAGAGGTGCACGTCCGTTTGGCTCGTACCAACCAGAGTCTCAAAATTAAAATTGGTTTCACAAATTAAAGCAGACGTGCACCGTGTGGAAGATGTAAACAACTCAACAAGAAATCATCAGGAGCACAATTCTGTGGACTTTATTTTGCAGTTGTGTGTGTGTGTGTCTGTGTGTGTGTGTCTGTGTGTGTGTCCGTCCCCTCTCAACAGAAGCACTGTTCTGGTTCTGGTCACGTCTTGCAGCCGCTCAGATTCTGTTCTCACTTCAATCAAACCACAGGAGAGTTGGATTGGAAGTGTTGGCGCGGCAGCAGAGTACGAGTACTGCTCACAGCTGCACAAAGCAGCCGCACCAGTTGGATTAACACGGACTGGCTTGTGAAAGCTCCTCAACAACTACATTTACACAGAATATTCAACAGTAAGCACCAGCCTGGAGGCAACTACATGTGCTTTCTCCTCGCACTGTGACCTAAAGTCAGACTGGAACTACAGTGCTGAAGCAAGAGACAAACTAAATCTTCACTAATACTTCAAGAAGGAAAAGAGAGTTGTGACTGAGGATTATTAGCCGTCACCATCTTACAGGGAATGTGAACTATGAAGTTGTGAGAATCCAAGATGGATGAAGCCCTACAAATCAATAGTGCAACAGATCGCTTTAATCTTTAATGTCCAATTAGCTTTTAAATAGAAAGTTTCTTTGCACTTTAACCCCGGTTATAACCTCCGTGCAAAACATGTAAGACCGGGGAACTCAGGGTTGGGAAAGACACGAGGACATCACATGGCAAGTCAGCAACCAGAAACACTCATTTACTGTCACACTAATCTATTTTTCCACACATATTTCATATTCACTGTGATTTGGATTCGACTCAAAGTGACTTTACAGTTTAGTTCAGCAGTGAGTACAGCGGAGTGTCAAATATTATGTGTAGTTAATCTTACAGTAGATCCTTTAATGTCACATGTTATGTTTTATGTATGTTCCTTTGCACGCTCTTCATTATTAGGAACATTTTCACCCCCCCCCCCCCCCCCAAAGGAGCATGAAGAAGATACAATCTGTCGTGCCCCAACTTCCACATGACACTAATGTGAAGATTTAGACATTTAGCATTTCACAGGTTCAGATGTTATCTGAACCACAGAACTACAAGTACGCACATACAAGCCGAGTGCTACACCAGCTACTTGCTAAATGCCCTGAAACGGCAGCAGAACCAGAGAAGAGCTACACAGGTTTCCAGGAACACGAGTCCTGAAGCCCACGTCGCTCTGTTTCTGCTACATGTGTAGGCAGTTGTTTGCTAACATGCTAAAACTTCATACACAAAAGCTCATTTCTGTGACTGTAGTTTGGAGTTTCTGTCTCCTCGAGGTCTAAAATATCCTCAACGTTCCAGGAAAAAGGAGGAAAAGACAAATGTAGCATAAAGTCTTGTTATTGTGGCTACGCTCAGTCTCTTAAGCTAGGCTAACAGGATGTAGCATCAGGAGCTTGTTTGGCTAACAGGATGTAGCATCAGGAGCTTGTTTGGCTAACAGGATGTAGCATCAGGAGCTTGTTTGGCTAACAGGATGTAGCATCAGGAGCTTGTTTGGCTAACAGGGTGTAGCATCAGTAGCTTGTTTGGCTAACAGGGTGTAGCATCAGTAGCTTGTTTGGCTAACAGGGTGTAGCATCAGTAGCTTGTTTGGCTAACAGGATTGTAGCATCACAAGCTTGTTTGGCTAACAGGATGTAGCATCAGTAGCTTGTTTGGCTAACAGGATGTAGCATCACAAGCTTGTTTGGCTAACAGGATGTAGCATCACGAGCTTGTTTGGCTAACAGGATGTAGCATCACGAGCTTGTTTGGCTAACAGGATGTAGCATCACGAGCTTGTTTGGCTAACAGGATGTAGCATCACGAGCTTGTTTGGCTAACAGGATGTAGCATCACGAGCTTGTTTGGCTAACAGGATGTAGCATCAGTAGCTTGTTTGGCTAACAGGATGTAGCATCACGAGCTTGTTTACAGGATGTAGCATCACGAGCTTGTTTGGCCTCTGAAGTGACTCTGAGTCTGAAAGCTCTTCTTTATCCTGCGGACGGCTCTTTCTGTCGTGTGAGGTCCATGACGATGTTGTCAGCTGTCGCCCCAAGGAGCAGCTGTCTGTTTGACTGACTGGGTGATGTTTGACTGACTGATGGAAAGACAGTTTGACCTTGATGCCTCAGTGGAGATTGAGGGTCTGATTTAAAGCTACAGGACACACAGGGAAGCTTGTTATCCCCGTAATCAGCCAGGTATTTATCTCCCATGTTTGTTCAACTTTTATAGTAATTCATTGCAGCAAATAGGTTGAACTTCTGCATCATAAAAGCATCTTTATGGGAATATTAATCTGTTAAAGGGTTAAAGGTTGTTGTTTTGGACGTAGTTAAAGGAACTCGTCAGGAATTCTTACCAGTTTCTAACAAACACGTTAATATAATAAATCTGCTTTATGCTTCCCAATTGTCACTCACTGTGTGTTTTAATGCAGATAAAACATTATAATTATTAAATCAAACAATGTGGAAGGTTTGCAATGAAGTTTCTGTCAATTACAAACTAAAGTCATCAAAGTAATAACGCGTTTGATTAGTCTCTGCTGCTTGAGAGGAAGCAACATTATCAGTAATGAATCTCAATGAATCTTAATTTACTTCATTTAAGAGCCTGCGCCTGCGTGAAAGAAGCTCGTGTTGTATAAAAGCAACTCTGTGTTTCGTTGTTAAGCGAGAAGTCAATTAAACAAGGGACGTTTTGGAGAGCTGAAACCTGCAGAGCCGTGATGCACATCATCATCGCAATCCTTTTCTCCTCTGCAGGAAACACACGCCACTCGCTCTGTTCAACCTTCTTTAACTATGTGAGAAGAAATACAAATATAAAAGCTTGTTTACGACGAGTCACAGCCACCTCTGGCAGTGTGTGTGTGTGTGTGTGTGTGTGTGTGCTGTGGAACGAGGGGGGTAATGAATAAAGCAAATATGTGCATGATTGGCCAAAGGCGTGGTAAAACACAGAGACTCAAACACACTACAGGAAACACACGCACATGAAACAGCCTAAACACGGTGTGTCGATTCAATCTGACGGCTTCTCAGCAAACCAAATCCCTAATCTCATCTCATCTCTCTCTCTGAAGTATCCGGTGATGAGCTCAAAGGAGGCTGATGTGCGCTGGCAGCTATTAAGTCGTGATGTGGAAACAACGTGGCCGCTACAAAGAAGACGTGTGTACGTTATTGTACGTCACATCCGTTTCTGTTGTTCCGACTTGTTCATGTGAACGTTCCGTTATTTTCCGATTATTCCAACAGCACCTGAATGCATCACAAATGTGCACATATCTCCATCATGTCCAGTAAATATAACATCCGGTTAGCTTAGCTTAGCATCAAGTACCTACCTTCTGCTCTCGGCTGTCTTCATGCCGTTATATATAATTAAGTGTAATGCTGCGGTTTTAGCTGAACCATCAGCTCCACAACAACAGAATTTAAAGCTCAGTGATTGGATGTTTCTCACCGCAATGCTCCCTGGGAGTCGTAGTTGACTTCAACCAAAACGCAGTTTCTAACTATCTGTACTGGTGATTTAAACTGAGAGCTTCACATCCGTCCAGTTTTGGGACAAACTCAAGAGACAGGCTTCCTCCCCCCCACACACACACACACACACACATACACACACACACACACACACACACACACACACATACTACCATTTCTCTCTTAGATGATATTTCGAAGGAATGTGTCCTTCTGGTTTTGACCCTTACATTCATTACTGCGGCTCTCAGCTCCTCAGTGTGCGACACAGAGCTTTCATTGTTTCATTGTCCAAACTGCCACACTGGCAGCTGAAATTTCCAAATTGCATGAGCCTGTCGTGTTAATGAAGCAGAGAGAAATGTGTTTCATGCAGCTTATTGACCAAAGCATGCAAAATGACCACAAAGAGTCACATCAGAAAGAAATCTTTCTCACGCTCCGAACACTAAACTTCATCTGAATCATCTGAATCTTTTTTGTCTCCGAGCGTTGAAAAAGGAATTACTTTGAAAACATTTGCTCCACATTGATCACAATTTATCTGCCAGCATGAATATTTAACGCACAAAAAAATGCATTTAGATTTGTCTCTAAATAATGAAGTCACATGCTCGTGCAGGGTTTCAGCGTGTGTACATGTTGGACGTTCACATGATCCGACCACATGACATCTGTACATTAATGTAAGAAGCAATAATATTAGTACGAAGACAAGTTCATAAAAATGGTCACATTTGAAGAAACAACAGAGAGAAAATAAATCCCGACCTGCCTACGCCTCAATTAAGTCTGAGGCGAAAATATCTAACACACTCTGCGTGTGTGTGTGTGTGTGTGTGTGTGTGTGTGTGTGTGTGTGTGCACGCACACACTCATGGAGGGGGTGTTAGAAGATCTACCAGAATAAAAAGTTTCTGAATACATGTGCCTCTTAAATGAAGAGATTCAAGAGATCCTTCAGCGAGCAGCGGACTCTCGACGGCTGATTGATCTCTGCCTGAGTAGAGCCCGCAGACACACTGCGTCACATAACTCAGAGAAGAGAAGAGTGAAGACGTGAAGGAAGAAGAAGAAGAGGAGAAGCTGAAAAGTTAAAGGAAGAGAAGGGGAATTTTAGAGAAAATAGAGAGAGGGATGAGGAAGAGGAAGAGGATGCAGGAGAGAGGGATGAGGAAGAGGAGAGGATGCAGGAGAGAGGGATGAGGAAGAGGAGAGGATGCAGGAGAGAGGGATGAGGAAGAGGAGATGATGGCAGGAGAGAGGGATGAGGAAGAGGAGAGGATGCAGGAGAGAGGGATGAGGATAGGAGATGAGGCATAGAAGGATGCAGGAGAGGATGCAGGAGAGAGGGATGAGGAAGAGGAGAGGATGCAGGAGAGGATGCAGAGGGATGAGGAAGAGGAGAGGATGCAGGAGAGGGATGAGGAGAGGATGCAGGAGAGAGGGATGAGGAAGAGGAGAGGATGCAGGAGAGAGGGATGAGGAGAGGATGCAGGAGAGAGGGATGAAGAAGAGGAGATGATGCAGGAGAGAGGATGAAGAAGAGGAGATGATGCAGGAGAGAGGGATGAGGAAGAGGAAAGGATGCAGGAGAGAGGGATGAGGAAGAGAAGATGATGCAGGAGAGAGGGATGAGGAAGAGGAGATGATGCAGGAGAGAGGGATGAAGAAGAGGAGATGATGCAGGAGAGAGGGATGAAGAAGAGGAGATGATGCAGGAGAGAGGGATGAAGAAGAGGAGAGGATGCAGGAGAGAGGGATGAAGAAGAGGAGAGGATGCAGGAGAGAGGGATGAAGAAGAGGAGATGATGCAGGAGAGAGGGATGAGGAAGAGGAGAGGATGCAGGAGAGAGGGATGAGGAAGAGGAGAGGATGCAGGAGAGAGGGATGAAGAAGAGGGGATGATGCAGGAGAGAGGGATGAGGAGAAGATAAAAATACAAGTGACATTTCTCCTGACGCTGGCGGGAGTGACGGTGGAGGCAGAGCGGCGTTGGTTGCTTGACCTTCAGTTTTATTGCAGTGTGTGTGGGTGTGCGTGTGCATGTGTGTGGGTGTGTGTGTGTGCAGCAGCCTGGTGGGCTTGACACCTAACTGAGGGTGACACGGTCGCCAACAGAGGAGAACCGAGAGCCCCCAGCTCTGCCAGATATCCCGGCCCTCACACAGCACAGCTGGCCCTGTCACCTCCACTTATCCTGCCCGACTCCAAGTCTGCATGTACAGTAAGTGTGTGTGTGTGTGTGTGTGTGTGTGTGTGTGTGTGTGTGTGAAAGCCAGATGCAGAGGCTTGTGTCAAGGTGCATTAAAATAATGTTACTGTCCCACTGCACTATGTAACCATAAATGATCTGCAAGGGTTGCCAGGTTTGTTTAGTTCAACGCTGACGACGAATGAAATCAGAACTTGTTTAGTTAAAAATGACAGAAAATATTTGTCCATCTTCAAACTTCTGTGTGCCATGAGTTTCACCGTTAATGAAGTGTAACGCATCAGGATTGTTTTCATATTTGATTCATCGTTAAAGTAATTTTCATGCAGAAATAGCAGAAAATGTTTTCAGAACATTAAAAATCATCAAACGATCAATCGAGAAAACAATCAGCAGATTCATCGATAATGAAAACAATCGTTCATAGTTTTATATTGTTTGGCTTTTTTGTAGCTAATAGTTGAATTTGTATTGTATTGTTTTTGTATGTTGCACTTTTGTTTGGCTTATGTGAAGCTGTTGTTGTATTGTAAGGATTTCACCTGTTTGAAGCTGATGTACTTGTAAGATTCTTGCTGTTCGGAGTTGTATCCTCATGATTGTTTGCACTTATTGTGTCGCTTTGGACAAAAGCTTCAGCTAAATGAACTGTAATGTAATGTTATCAAATCTGAGCGAGAGCTGAATCAGTTGATTGACAGGAAAAGTCTTCAAGCCTCTCAAATGTGTCCCTGTTTTAAAATCACTGTAAATGTGAATACATGGTCTCTATTGAGCCAACAGCAGTTTGAACAAAGGTTACAGTTCTAATCTTATTCACAATCATCCACTGCAGCGGAGGCAGGGGGCCATTATGTGTGCTGTCGTCTCTCCGTTACCTCAAGGTGAAGACTCTTGACAACACAAAAGACGGTGGTGAAGAAAATCCAGGCTTCTTTTCACCAAACCCGGCTCATTTATCAGCTGCTTTTACTGTGCAGTTTGTGCTCGCAAACAATAAAATATTCAGGCACGAACAAAAATATAAAAGAGGAATACAACAAGTGCATCACAAAGTCTGATGAAGCAGGAAACGCATGTGACCGTGAACACCTACACATGTGAGAAACTGAGAGCAGCAGGCAGGAAAAATAAACTGGGTGAACGACAGACTGCAGGTTGGTAGGAAAGGAAGCAGAAAAGGCTGGTAAGGTGGGAGGTAAGGTGGAAAGGTAAGGTAAGAGGTAAGGTGGAAGGTAAGGTAAGAGGTAAGGTAGGAGGTAAGGTGGAAGGTAAGGTATGGAGGTAAGGTAGGAGGTAAGGTGGAAGGTAAGGTAGGAGGTAAGGTGGAAGGTAAGGTTGGAGGTAAGGTGGAGGTAAGGTAAGAGGTAATGTAGGAGGTAAGGTAGGAGGTTAAGGTGGAAGGTAAGGAAAGAGGTAAGGTAGGATGGTAAGGTGGAAGGTAAGGTAGGAGGTAAGGTGGAGGTAAGGTAGGAGGTAAGGTAGAGGGTAAGGTGGAAGGTAAGGTAGGAGGTAAGGTGGAAGGTAAGGTAAGAGGTAGAGTTAAGGTTGGAGGGGTAAGGTGGAAGGTAAGGTAGGAGGTAGGTAGGAGGTAAGGTGGAAGGTAAGGTAAGAGGTAATGTAGGAGGTAAGGTGGAAGGTACTAAGGTAGGAGGTAAGGTGGAAGGTAAGGTAAGAGGTAAGGTTGGAGGTAAGGTGGAAGGTAAGGTCGGAGGTAAGGTGGAAGGTAAGGTAAGAGGTAAGGTAAGGTGGAGGTAAGGTAAGAGGTAAGGTGGAAGGTAAGGTTGAAGGTAGGTAGAGGTAAGGTGGAAGGTAAGGTGGACTGTAAGGTCGGTAGGTAGGTAAGAGGTAAGGTTGGAGGTAAGGTGGAAGGTTAAGGTAGGAGGTAAGGTGAGGAAGGTAAGAGGTAAGTAGGAGGTAAGGTAGGAGGTAAGGCTTTCTGGAGGTAAGGTAGGAGGTAAGGTAGGAGGTAAGGTGAAGGTAAGGTAAGAGGTACGGTAAGAGTAAGGTAGGAGGTAAGGTGGAAGGTTAAGGTAAGAGGTATAAGGTAGGAGGTAAGGTGGAAGGTAAGGTAAGAGGTAAGGTGGAAGGTAAGTAAGAGGTAAGGGTAGAGGTAAGGTAGGAGGTAAGGTGGAAGGTAAGGTAAGAGGTAGGTAGGAGGTAAGGTAGGAGGTAAGGTAAGGTGGAAGGTAAGACTTTACTGCTCAGCTCAACTTCATTTTGTTTTTAAGGGGATTTCTTGCTCCTTGATTTTATTATTAGATGCATTTGACTCCTTCTCACTCGGGGGGGTTGAACCTTTAAAGGATAAAGCTGTTGATTTTACGACAGTGAATGCATCTACGAACGAGTTTTATAAGTGTGTATCAAATATAAATTATAATCATATCTTCTTCCTCTGTGCCTCAGAGCTCCATTGTTGTCCAACAAACTATTAGAAACACACCGGTGAGCCTCACTGTTGCACTAACTGACATGTGTTTTACTCACGAGAGAACCAAATGTGGATTAATCCGCCACTGAAAATAGTCCCCAACGAATGCTCTATTTGGTCTCTATTGAGCCAACAGCAGTTTGAACAAAGGTTACAGTTCTAATCTTATTCACAATCATCCACTGCAGCGGAGGCAGGGGGCCATTATGTGTGCTGTCGTCTCTCCGTTACCTCAAGGTGAAGACTCTTGACAACACAAAAGACGGTGGTGAAGAAAATCCAGGCTTCTTTTCACCAAACCCGGCTCATTATCAGCTGCTTTTACTGTGCAGTTTGTGCTCGCAAACAATAAAATATTCAGGCACGAACAAAATATAAAAGAGGAATACAACAAGTGCATCACAAAGTCTGATGAAGCAGGAAACGCATGTTGACCGTGAACACTACACATGTGAGAAACAGAGAGCAGCAGGCAGGAAAAATAAACTGGGTGAACGACAGACTGCAGGTTGGTAGGAAAGGAAGCAGAAAAGGCTGGTAGGTGGAGGTAAGGTGGGAGGTAAGGTGAAGGTAAGGTAGAGGTAAGGTGGAAGGTAAGGTAGGATGGTAAGGTGGAAGGTAAGGTAGAGGTAAGGTGGAAGGTAAGGTAGGAGGTAAGTGGCAGGATAAGGGAGGTAAGGTTGGAAGGTAAGGTAGGAGGTAAGGTGGAAGGTAAGGTAGGAGGTAAGGTAAGAGGTAAGGTAGGAGGTAAGGTGGAAGGTAAGGTAAGAGGTAAGGTAGGAGGTAAGGTGGAAGGTAAGGTAGGAGGTAAGGTGGAAGGTAAGGTAGGAGGTAAGGTAGGAGGTAAGGTGGAAGGTAAGGTGGAAGGTAAGGTAGGAGGTAAGGTGGAAGGTAAGGTAGGAGGTAAGGTGGAAGGTAAGGTAGGAGGTAAGGTAGGAGGTAAGGTGGAAGGTAAGGTAAGAGGTAAGGTTGGAGGTAAGGTGGAAGGTAAGGTAGGAGGTAAGGTAGGAGGTAAGGTAAGAGGTAAGGTAGGAGGTAAGGTGGAAGGTAAGAGGTAAGGTGGAAGGTAAGGTAAGAGGTAAGGTAGAAGGTAAGGTGGAAGGTAAGGTAGGAGGTAAGGTGGAAGGTAAGGTAAGAGGTAAGGTAGGAGGTAAGGTGGAAGGTAAGGTAGGAGGTAAGGTAAGAGGTAAGGTTGGAGGTAAGGTGGAAGTTAAGGTAGGAGGTAAGGTAAGAGGTAAGGTGGAAGGTAAGGTAGGAGGTAAGGTGGAAGGTAAGGTAGGAGGTAAGGTGGAAGGTAAGGTTGGAGGTAAGGTAAGAGGTAAGGTAGGAGGTAAGGTGGAAGGTAAGGTAAGAGGTAAGGTAGGAGATAAGGTGGAAGGTAAGGTTGGAGGTAAGGTGGAAGGTAAGGTAGGAGGTAAGGTAGGAGGTAAGGTGGAAGGTAAGGTAAGAGGTAAGGTAGGAGGTAGGTGGAAGGTAAGGTAAGAGGTAAGGTGGAAGGTAAGGTAGGAGGTAAGGTAGGAGGTAAGGTAAGAGGTAAGGTAGGAGGTAAGGTGGAAGGTAAGAGGTAAGGTGGAAGGTAAGGTAAGAGGTAAGGTGGAAGGTAAGGTGGAAGGTAAGGTAGGAGGTAAGGTGGAAGGTAAGGTAAGAGGTAAGGTAGGAGGGTAAGGTGGAAGGTAAGGTAGGAGGTAAGGTAAGAGGTAAGGTTGGAGGTAAGGTGGAAGTTAAGGTAGGAGGTAAGGTAGGAGGTAAGGTGGAAGGTAAGGTAGGAGGTAAGGTGGAAGGTAAGGTAAGAGGTAAGGTAGGAGGTAAGGTGGAAGGTAAGGTAAGAGGTAAGGTAGGAGGTAAGGTAAGAGGTAAGGTAGGAGGTAAGGTAAGAGGTAAGGTGGAAGGTAAGGTAAGAGGTAAGGTGGAGGTAAGGTAGGAGGTAAGGTGGAAGGTAAGGTAAGAGGTAAGGTAGGAGGTAAGGTAGGAGGTAAGGTAAGGTGGAAGGTAAGACTTTACTGCTCAGCTCAACTTCATTTTGTTTTTAAGGGGATTTCTTGCTCCTTGATTTTATTATTAGATGCATTTGACTCCTTCTCACTCGGGGGGGTTGAACCTTTAAAGGATAAAGCTGTTGATTTTACGACAGTGAATGCATCTACGAACGAGTTTTATAAGTGTGTATCAAATATAAATTATAATCATATCTTCTTCCTCTGTGCCTCAGAGCTCCATTGTTGTCCAACAAACTATTAGAAACACACCGGTGAGCCTCACTGTTGCACTAACTGACATGTGTTTTACTCACGAGAGAACCAAATGTGGATTAATCCGCCACTGAAAATAGTCCCCAACGAATGCTCTATTTCCTACTGTTTGAGTAACATTTGCTAAAACCTACAAAGAACAGCTGCTCTGGGAGGATTACTGAGATTACATCAAAAACATTTTTTTAAAAGTATTTATTTATTTTTATCCGTTTTTAAAGATTTAAGATTAGGAACCATTTGGCTCGGGGCGCAGTGACACAGGCAGGGAGGTCGGGAATAAATCCTTTAATTAAAATTAGATATTGATTACAATAAAAGTATAGAACAACACCAGCCTTAACCTTTAAATAAGGAATTTAATCGTTTCTTCCATTTAGACCATAAAGCATTAACACTTCCTCCTTTAGCACATAACTAAAACATCTCACGCCCCTCCATCTTGGAATATTTTACGATGTTGATTGTTTATCATCTGCATTATTCTGTCGGGTTGGTTTGTTTATCTTCTGACGGCTGCGTGGTGCCATTTGTTCCTCCTTCAGGCTGTGAACACGTTGCTTTTCTTATTAAAAAACAAACATGTTCTGTTATTTTTACTCTCACAACAAAGAATCGAACGCTCATTGGCTGCCGTGAATCACCTCCAGTGGCCCGTCGGGGGCAACAGCTGAGTGTCAACACGACTAATAAAATATATAGGGTCAAAACAAAACAGGCTCTTTTCTTTTTTTTAAGTGTCATTTTATGTGCATTTATATTTTATTACTGTGTTGTTTTATGAATTTTAAAAAGGCTTTCTGCCCTCAAGCTGCCATTAAAGTCCGACCCCAGTGACCAAACTGTCAGATGTGATGCAACTCTTTAATTCTTAATAGTTGATTGTTTTTATGCTTCCCTCATTTATTATCATAAAATATCTAAATGTGGTTGTAGAGGCTAGAAAACAACTAAATACTGACGGTTATGTTTCGACTGAAATGTCACGTTTGGTGGTTTGTTTGTTAAAACTTTAGAAGCTCACAATCGACAGGTTTGAGTTCACAGATATTTCATGTGGGCCAGTAATTATTTAAAAGGTTCCCTGTGGTGTGTTTGTTTGCGATTAAGGTTATGGATCAATAATTTTATAAGTGGCTCCCCATTGTTTTGGCTCATGCGCATGGGGACACACGTGCACGAGCACGCGGGGACATTCCTGCCAATGGTCTCACGTTACTCCTCTGGTGAACAGATGGCGGTAAAGCGCCACGAAACGCAGCATTGTGCCAAAAACAGGCAGCGAAGGAGACGGCTGGCAAGTAAATATGGATGTGAACAACGTAAGATTTTAAATATTTAAAAATGGGCTTTGTTAATGTTTCATGAGGAAGAAAAACACGTTAGTTAAACGTCAAAGACGCTCACAACGTGTTGTGCTGAGAGACACTGAATGTAAACAAACTCCACAGGACGCCATCAGGGTCAGATTATTGCTTTATAGTAGAAAGAATACTATAACATATAAAATATACAGAGTGTTGTCCAGCATCAGTGGACCTGATGGCGGCACGACTAAACTAAAACACTTCCACAGCAAATAAATCGCTTAGCTTCCAAAAGTTGTTTGCCATTGACACGTGTTGTACAGCGGACATGATGGTGGCACTGTGGTAAAGCTTAGGGGACACCGACATCACAACCCCAGAAGAGTGGCGAGAGACCCTGCAGCCTCTCAGACCCTCACTGAGACCCCCTCTGTGCTGCTGCATGTGGAGGCGACGGCTCTGGAAACAGCTCATTCTGGGTTCACTCACAGCGGACCGGTTGAGAACTAATGCAGAGAGAAGATGGTGAACGTTCTGAACGAGGGAGGCTCCAGTCTGGTGGAGCGAGTTCCAGCTCCACTCATGTGTTACAAGTTACTGCTGTTTCTGTATTCTCTGCACTGATGCGTGTCCTCATAATATTATATATATTATTATTCTATCTCTTGTATTGATGCTCTTATGTCTCGTGTATCGTAGAAAAACATTTATTCATCAAGATAAGATATGGAAGAACTTTACTGTTGGTAACAATGGAAACCATCTTTAGTTAAGAGAAGGTAGAATAACTTCTGTAAAGCCTTCAAAAACACAAAATGCTTTTCTACCCCCGTGTTCCTGAGTGAGCGTTCTCTCAATGAGTCTCTTTCACTCTTTGAATTGCAAATCATTTCCTATTGTTTCCAAGTCGTTTGTTGTGCAAACCTCACCCGCCGTGTGCTGCCAGGGTTTTATAAAAGCAACACACCTTCTAAACACTCCCTCTGTTCCAGCCCATCTGTCTCCCAACTACATTTCCCAGGGTGCACCTGTGGGTAGTGGCCTGGCACGCTGCCAAGCCCAGTGGGTGCAGAGTCTTTAAACACACATGCCCAGGTTACACCCCATCAACACACACACACACACACCTTTAAAGATTTTGCTTGATCGTGTACATTTGTATTTATCCATTTTAGTATTATTCTTATTTAACATTTAATCTGTGGACGTCTATGTTTATGTATTTTCATACTGTTTCTGTCTTATAAAGTGAGAATCCCAAAAGGTCATCACTTCTTCTCTTCACGCTGTTAGACATTTGTGTGAAATTCTCATAATCGGCGTGTGAACTCTTGAGTTATGGTCAAAAATGTGGTTTTGTGAGGTCACGGCGACCTTGACCTTTGACCTATAAATTGAACACGGTGTCCCTTGAGAGAATCATTAATCATTAATCATAACGGTCTATTAAACATTTTCAAATGCAGCCACAACACCCCCGAAAAGGAAGACGACAGCGTCAGGTGATATTCAGTTTACGATCACGTGAAACAGAAAGCAGTGAAGCTGGAGATAAATCCCTCCATGGATCAAAACAGTTCCACGTACGTTATCTGCTGAAGTAATCTCTGCAGCTCGAGTGTGTACACATGATGCATCACTTCAGAGTTTGCTTACTTTGAGCGGAGAACATGACGGACAGTTCTGTACATGAGGAAGTTGCAGATTACTCCTTTAATGACGGGGAGCAGACGTTGCACTCGGCCTCTTTAAGTCTGAACCGTGACAGCTTAACGCTGCTTAACCAACTGCTCAGCTCCATTATTATCTCATTAGCCGGTTCCTCTTGTTCAGGAATACCGAGATGCTACTTAGTAATAATTCATTGTTAATGACGGTCTGAATGACACACACTTTTATTTTAATTCCATTAATACTGACGTCTCAGGCAGACGCAGAGATTTCCCTCATTAAAATAATAAGGCTGAGATCACAACTCCACCAGGAGGCTCACAGAACACAATGTCCTCACTTCTAACATCGAGAACTGGTCCTGACACACACACACACACACACACACACACACACACACACACAGGCTCAATCATGCCTTTGATCAAATACTCTGAAAAACAAATTGCTCAAATATGACCTTCCACACAAAAGCAGCCATTATAGAAGAATAAGCAGGAATTCACTTAAGGCGGGTCCGAGTAAACATTCCTGCTGCTCTACAGCCTTGACACCTCTCACCAGTACTGTGTGTGTGTGTGTACTCCAAACACAAACACACACCGTGCATGAGCCCACATGGCATCAGTGTTAAAACAACTGTACCAAGGAGGTCAGGTAGTTCACATAACAAAGGGAACTCTCTCTCACACACACACACACACACACACACACACACAAACAATGGAACGCTTACATACATTTTGTTCTGCGTCGGGACGCTGTGTGCAAAGTTTAGTTTAAGGAAAGGCTGGTGGGAGCGCGGGGAGAGAAGCAGCTGCAGTGTTGTAAAGGTTATATACAAATGACTGATTAGACATTTCATACACCTGCCAATAAGAGAGAATACACATGAAGAAGATGAGGGTACACATGAAGAAGATGAGGGTACACATGAAGAAGATGAGGGTACACATGAAGAAGATGAGGGTACACATGAAGAAGATGAGGGCTGAGAATATAAGAAAATCTGTTTTCTTTAAGACTTCAAATCTTCAAAATGTGAAATCAACTCAAGCAGTAAGCTGAGCTGCAGCGTCGACGTCATGTTTGTCTGTATGTCCCTGAAGATGAAGAGGAACCCGTCCGCTCTTCTTCCACGCTGCCGGGTTCTGATGCAGGAAATCATTTGCTTTATTAATAATATTAAGATCTCACAACAAGCTGCAGAACAATAAAGAAGATCTCCACAAACACATATATTAAGTGTAATCACAAGCAGGACGACATGTGTTCGATTTATTCTTATAAAATATAATAAAATGAGTTTCAAACACAAATCTAAATCATTAAATGTATTATTATGAAAAACAGTAAATATTGACGTGAGAATCTGGATCCAGTGTTTGGATAATTAACGCTTCCACCTTTAAATGAAATGGATTAAATTACATCCAGGTTAATCCCACTTAATCCACATTAATCTGATAGTTTCATCTAAACTGCAACAACGTTCTTATCTTCATGTTTCTCCTCAACGACCCAACAGGGAGGAGAACGCGGTGACACAAAGTACAACAGAGACTTAAAGCAGCCACAACCTTTGTGTGTGAGCAGACAGCTGCTCCTCCTCACACGTCGAACATCTCGTCTCTCAGCAGCAGAAACCCTGAAGCTGCAGCAACCAGCGATCCTTCTGGCACTTTAGATGAAGGTGTGTGAGCGTGATTGAACGTGTGGCAGGACGTCGCTGCAGAAGAGCACCGAGCTCAGTACACACACACACACGCACACACACCTTCTGTCGACATCCACTCAGTGCCAGTGGTGTATTTTGCTTTTCCACAGATTGCAGTCAACCCCCCCTCAAAGAGAGCAGCCCTCCTCCCACGGGGCTCCTGGTTGGCATGGATCGGCCCCCGAGATAGCTTCACACACACACTTTCACACACATTAGGGGGGGTGGGGGCGGGAGGTAATGAAGAGGGTACGCAGAGATTTACAGTGTTGGCACCCGGTCCAGTCAAATGGGTGGTTGCCCCCCCCCCTCCAGCAGCTCCCGATTAATGTGCCATGTTTTGTTTTCCTTTTCAAAAAGACAAAAGACCATGAAGAGAACGAGCAGGATGAGCTCCATCTGTCCATCACAGAAGAGACACACACACACACACACACACACTGAGGAGTCAGGACACCAGGAGAGACTCAGTGTACAGGGCGTGACCAAGGGAGGACACACACACACACACAGAGTCACACACTCACACACACACACAGAGACACACACACAGAGTCACACACACACACACAGAGTCACACACACAGAGACACACACACAGAGACACACACACAGAGACACAAACAGACACACACACACAGAGACACACACACAGTCACACACACACACACAGAGACACACACACACACAGAGTCACACACACACACACACACACACACACAGAGTCACACACACACAGAGACACACACACACACAGAGTCACACACACACACAGAGTCACACACACACACACACACACACAGACACACACACACACAGAGTCACACACACACACAGAGTCACACACACAGTCACACACACACACACAGAGACACACACACACACACACAGAGTCACACACACACAGAGACACACACACACACAGAGTCACACACACACACAGAGTCACACACACACACACACACACACAGAGACACACACACACACAGAGTCACACACACACACACAGAGTCACACACACAGTCACACACACACACACAGAGACACACACACACACACACAGAGTCACACACACACACACACAGAGACACACACACACACAGAGTCACACACACACACACACACACACAGACACACACACACAGAGTCACACACACACACAGAGTCACACACACACACAGAGTCACACACACAGTCACACACACACACACAGAGACACACACACACACACACAGAGTCACACACACACAGAGACACACACACACACAGAGTCACACACACACACAGAGTCACACACACACACACACACACACAGAGACACACACACACACAGAGTCACACACACACACACAGAGTCACACACACAGTCACACACACACACACAGAGACAGACAGACACACACACAGAGTCACACACACACACACACAGAGTCACACACACACACAGACACACACACACAGCGACAGACAGACGCGCAGACAGACACACACACACACAGAGTCACACACACACACACACACACACAGACACACACACAGAGTCACACACACACACAGACACACACACACAGAGACAGACAGACACACACACAGAGTCACACACACACACAGACACACACACACAGAGACAGACAGACGCGCAGACAGACACACACACACACAGAGTCACACACACACACAGACACACACACACACACACACAGACAGACAGTTCACTTAAAGACACTCTAAACTCAAATGTATTGTTCTGATTGAAGCGTGAGGTGCAGGAGGACACATGTTGTGACTTCTGCATGAATCAGCAGTGAAGAAGAAGAACACGTGTGACGACGACTCGTGTTGTTTCTTTGCCTCTTTGCCTCTTTGCCTCTTTGCCTCTTTGCCTCTGGAGCTGCTTCCTTCTGTGGGATCCACATCTTAATGATTTCATAGAAACAGAGAGAATCTTCTCTGATCCAAACGTTGGTGTTTCCTTGTGCTTCTGCATCTTTGGTGAGACATTCGATGACACGGACTCGATCGGGACCCTTCCCCACGTCGTAGTGAACATACGATTACGGATTTGGACACTTATTTATAATTCATTAACGTACAAAACATAGCATTAATATGCTCTTCTATACGCCACCAGACTCCGTTAACAGAAAGACCTGTTGTCCTCGCTGATCGTCGTAAAACGAACTTCATTCAAACGCCACAGAAACTAAATGAGACTCTTACAAAGGCTCGTTAGTCTTTCCACTGTTCCAACCAGCAGCAGCGGGCTGAAGGAGAGACGCACAAAGACACGCGGAACCTTTCTGTGCTTTCAATGCACATCGAGCGCGACACCAGAAGAAGAGCAGAAAGGCGTGCTCCTCTCCTGACAATTGGAAAGTTGTGTTTCGCCTATTCTTAGAGCGTGACACACCTGCATGGACTCATTCTGCTCTCTAAGGGCCTCGACATCTTTTGCCAGTGACTCTTTGGAAAGAGAACTTTAGCCCCCATAAAAGCCGGGTCGGAGCTTCACTGCTTTGGAGAAGCTCTGAGACGTGTTGCTCACACACAATCAAATCAGCTGCAGTCTCTTACCCGGAATATGTGCCACAGGAATCAGCAGTCGGGCTATAATTGCTACCAACTAATAATGTTAACCTTTCTCTGGCATATAGACCCGACTGTATTAGCAGCCCCGCACCGCGCAGGAGCAGCCGCATGCTTCCACATCCCCGTAATAAAGTGCAAGATGTCCTCCTTCCTTCCCTGACCTTCTGAAACCCAATGATCACTTTTAATAATCATGACATCACTCATGGCACACGGTTTTGTGTAGGAATAAAAAGTGTTTCTTTCAATCAAAACTCACATCAAGAGTTTCAAACACTAAATAATGTTCTACTTCAAGCACGTCATGGTCACTGCTTCTGAGCGGGGGGGCTGCGACGCTCTTTGTCTTGTGGGAGTATACAATCTAAAATCTTTTACCACTAACAATATGTGAATAACGAAAGTCGTAGAGAAACACTTTCACACACTGGACTCAAACTGTCCGTAAGGACTCGCAGCAGGAAGAGACTTCTTCCGCTGGTCAGGAGATAAAACACATTTTATGATGTTCCAGTTTCTCAGTTTCACAGCTGATTAGCCTTCAAACAAATACACATGTCACACTTCTGATAACTGCTGCACACACACACACACACACACACTGTACCCACACACACACACACACACACACACACACACACTGTACCCACACACACACACACACACACACACACACTGTACCCACACACACACACACACACACACACACTGTACCCACACACACACACACACACACACACACACTGTACCCACACACACACACACACACACACACACACACTGTACACACACACACACACTGTACACACACACACACACACTGTACACACACACACACACACTGTACACACACACACTGTACACACACACTGTACACACACACACACACACACACACACTGTACACACACACACACACACTGTACCCACACACACACACACTGTACCCACACACACACACACACACACACAGAGCTAAAGCGAGCTGCAGTGGTATCTTTGGGACATTACTACATGATGTGTACAGTAGTGAGCTCACAGTGTTTATTATGGTGTCATTACAGTATTCTTATAGGGGCTCGTCACCTCACTCACACACACTGTACCCACACACACACACACTCACCTCACTCACACACACTGTACCCACACACACACACACTCACCTCACTCACACACACTGTACCCACACACACACACACTCACCCACACACTCACCTCACTCACACACACTGTACCCACACACACACACACTCACCCACACACACACACACACTGTACCCACACACACACACACTCACACACCTGGATCAAAGGGTGTGACTCTTAAAAAGGGACCAAAACGCCGTCTCTGCTGCTCTCCACTCAAACATTAACACACAACTCATTAGAACATAAATGAAGAAGCAGGACACAAAGCATATCATTATTAATATGTGAAGCGAGGATGTAGAGATGTAGAGATGTAGAGAGGTAAAGATCACTTGTGTTTATGTAATAATCTCAATGAGGAGTCCCACATTACATGATGGACCTGATGTGGGCTGAGATGAGAAGCCTTGTGTTGCCCTTTGTTTACACTGCTGATTGTGATTCCTTGCGGCTTTATACTGGAGGTCAGAGATTACCTAACCTTTTAATTTGACACTACATCCCCTCATTAGGAGTTTCTTTTACTAAAAAGCCCCGCTAGCCTGCTCGGAATCAGGCCATGTGGGTTATTATAAAGCGGTCGGGTGGATAAGTAGGTGACAGTTCAAGGCGCAACATCTGGACACAGAAGTGCATCCAAAAACAAGTGGAGCCGTAGGAGCGCGACTCTGCTGCCGCGGAGGCTGCCGCTCCATCCCGCAGATAAAAAGCAGATTACAAGACGGGGAGAGTCGAGGAAACCCGGAGAGGTTAGGAGATCAGAGGCGAACAGCGGATGATAATCTTGCCATAACATCAGGAAGGGTCGATGTAACCGGATTAAACTGAGCTAATGAAATACACCACAAATGGAGGATTTGGTGGAGGAGGAGGAGGGGGGAGAGATGTATGGAGGAGAACATTCAAAATAAAAGCCGAGATAAACTAATGAGAAAAGCAAGGAGAGGTCAATAACTACATTTTCATCAGTTTTTCAACAAGACAAAGACGGACATATGTCATGGCCGCTGCTGTCAATTGTCCCTGCAGTGCCATATATATACTGTACTGACACAAACATTTAAAAATAATAATTCATAATATGTTTTAATGCAAACTGCGCCGCACAAATCTCCACGCAGAGTTCAGCGGATCCAGGAGCTTCGTTTCAACAAGTAACAATCTCGGTTTAAAGGCGAGTACAGATGCATTCCTGCCTGTCGACCCCCGCCTACACCTTCCCCCTAAAATACAAAATTATTTCCCCAATGCAGCAATGCGCGCTCCCAAAAGCTGATTTCCAGGGAAGTGGAGGGGAGGGGGGGGGGGGGGGGGGGGGCGTCATGTTTGGAGATTGAGAGCGCGCACCGACATCCCTCCCTCCACCTCCAAAAACTTAACCCGGTGGCGCGCACGCGGGCACGGGCCGGCCTATAGCGGGGAAGCTGATTGGATGAGGCGCAGCTCCATCTGCCCACGTGACATGCCCTGCTTACAATAAATAAACAGCCATGGAATAATGTATAAAAAATACCCCCGTGGCTCCAAACCAGCAATATTGTGAATAGAACAAAAGTCAACAGTCACACAGGTCACAAAGTCAGCAGGTGGAACACCTGTCAACATGCCTGACCTGAGCCCGAAAACTTACAGCTGAATATTTTTGGATACGTCCGGTGGGAGGCGGGCGGCGCCAGGCAACAGCCGTGCGTAACAAAAAATGACAGCTTCATGTTGAGCCTATAGGTTTTCCAGTGGACATTACAGCCACGGCTCTCTGCTCCAAAAACACAAACGCAAACACTGAGTTACCGGGACACTGCGGCCGCCCGGTCCACACACACACACACACACACACACACAACGCCAAGCGAGCTTACCTACACAGTGAATGAGTTTGTGCCTCCAAGAGTCAAGTTCCTGCCGAAAGCCGCGCCTCTCTACCGTGCATTGCTGCCTTTTGCACAGACTCGCCATTTTCTGTCGGCCCCTCCCGTGGGCGCGCACATACTGCTGGGTGCTTCCCTGCGCGCACGTCACCGGTGGTTTTTATTCTAGGGCTGGGTGGAGTGAGATATGAGGGGGACGGGGCTGCAGCATCCCCCTTTCTATAGCGCTCATTTGTCCCACCCACCAAAAGCGCCCCCACCTCCTCCTCTACACCCCTCCCAGCATCTCTGCGCGTGGATGTGCTGTCATTGGTCGTTTAATGGGATGTTTGTCTGTTTTAATGTTGTATAGGGTACAGCACATGGCGCCTGTGCTCCAAATGTGCCATGGCTTAAAGCTATGTGTGTCAAAGGGCGCGGGTGTGCCGCGGATTTAATGCGCATAAAGACACCGCATTGTTTAAATCATCAGATATGTTACAGTGCACCTCTCCACGCGGGAGAAAACAAACTGCAGCACAGATATGAAAGACTATGTATACAAAGAGGCAATGTGATCAACACATCCCTCAGAATCATTCTATGGAAATGAAGCCCCTCCAGCCAAAAACTGTCCCAAAAACCCCCGTAATGTGCCCGTGAGGCTCACGATGATGCCATGAAACATCTATTAACCAGTGCGATCACTAACTCTATGTACTGGACTTTAGAAACACTGATGTCATGAGTCTTAGCCCCCCCCATCTAAAAACAGAAAAGGAAATGAAGTTGTTTTGATCTCTCGTAGTTAATTTCTTATTTCCTCTCAAAGAAAAGTCATTTAAAATCCAGAAGTCTGTGAACACATCGAACCAGAAGTGCCCCCCCCCCAGCTGCCTTCAGTAGTGCAGTTACATTCTTCCGAGGAATAAATGTGGGGAATTAAATTTAAAATATGCAAATGAAGTATTATCTTATTACATATGTACTACTTTGCACTTCCAGAACATACATCTGAAGAATTGGATCAGCATGTTGGAGTCCGAGGGAACTCTGCATCTCTGCTGGAACATATGTTTCTTTGCTAAATGAGGCTCTGAATGTTATGTGAACAAAGCCCTCTGCAAAAACCTTCAGGACACAGGGAGGAATTACACCGGACACGTCGGTGTGTGTATGTGTGTGTGTGTGTGTGTGTGTGTGTGTGTGTGTGTGTGTGTGTGAGTCTCCTTTAGAGACACTACAGGTGAATAGGAGAAAAACAACAACTAATAGATATCGGCATGAAACTTCCCCACTTCATTACTGACACCAAGACAATTCTTTTTTGTATTAGAATATTTCTGAAATGTTATGTTTAGATATGCAAATGAGGCTTTATGTTATTATATATGTGATGATTTGCTGCTTTCCAGAAGATAATCTCTGTTTGTTTTACTCCATAAATCACAAAATAATGTGAATAGACATAAAAATAAATCTATTTTTAGGAATCAGGCTCTGAATGTGATCAGATGTATCTGTAAAAACCTTCCAAATATAAATAAAACTAAAGTTTGGTGTGTGTAAGTGCTACAGAGGTGGAGATTTAAAAACTTAATTTGAGCCTTTACAGGTATCTATTGTAACATACAGTTACAGTAGAGATACTACAAGTGAAACAGGTAAAGAATACTTACATTAAGAACATTATTCTTTGTATTCCAAGTTTTCTGAAATGATATGTTTAAATATGTAAATGAGACATTATCTAAAATCACCTTTGGGTGAATTACAAACACATAAAGACATAAACACATAAAGACATAAAGACATAAACACATAAACACATAAAGACATAAACACATAAAGACATAAAGACATAAAGACATAAAGACATAAAGACATAAACACATAAAGACATAAAGACATAAACACATAAACACATAAACACATAAAGACATAAAGACATAAAGACATAAAGACATAAACACATAAAGACATAAAGACATAAAGACATAAACACATAAACACATAAAGACATAAAGACGTAAAGACGTAAACACGTAAACACATAAAGACATAAACACATAAAGACATAAACACATAAGACATAAACACATAAAGACATAAACACATAAACACATAAAGACATAAAGACATAAAACATAAAGACATAAACACATAAAGACATAAAGACATAAACACATAAAGACATAAAGACATAAAGACATAAAGACATAAACACATAAAGACATAAAGACATAAAGACATAAAGACATAAAGACATAAACACATAAAGACATAAAGACATAAAGACATAAAGACATAAACACATAAACACATAAACACATAAAGACATAAAGACATAAAGACATAAAGACATAAACACATAAAGACATAAAGACATAAACACATAAAGACATAAAGACATAAAGACATAAAGACATAAACACATAAACACATAAACACATAAACACATAAACACATAAAGACATAAACACATAAAGACATAAAGACATAAAGACATAAAGACATAAAGACATAAAGACATAAACACATAAAGACATAAACACATAAAGACATAAAGACGTAAAGACATAAAGACATAAAGACATAAAGACATAAAGACATAAAGACATAAAGACGTAAAGACGTAAAGACGTAAAGACGTAAAGACGTAAAGACGTAAAGACGTAAAGACGTAAAGACATAAAGACATAAAGACATAAAGACATAAAGACATAAAGACATAAAGACATAAAGACATAAAGACATAAAGACATAAACACATAAAGACATAAAGACATAAAGACATAAAGACATAAAGACATAAAGACGTAAAGACGTAAAGACGTAAAGACGTAAAGACGTAAAGACGTAAAGACGTAAAGACATAAAGACATAAAGACATAAAGACATAAAGACATAAAGACGTAAAGACATAAAGACATAAAGACATAAAGACATAAACACATAAAGACATAAAGACATAAAGACATAAAGACATAAAGACATAAAGACATAAACACATAAACACATAAACACATAAAGACAGTGTCTGAAGATCTTTGATGCCAGGATACAATTTAAATGCAGAAACACTGAATCCTGGTGCAAATATATATGTGTGCAAATCAGCCTAAAAATGTAAAATGTTTTGCTATAATCACATGATGTCGTGTCCACAGTACGGCCCACACGTCCAAAGAGGCAAACAGATGTGAAAATACACTTTTTATTTACTTATTTGTTGTTTTTAAAGGAAGTACATATCATGGACCAACGCACTGGCCACAGCATGTCTGACCTTAACTAGCTTACAATGGCCGTCCACATGGGTTCAAGCATGTACAAAGGTACAAACACACACAACTTGGGATAAGGCATGATTTCCAATGTTATACTATTTTAATTCTGCTATTTTATACTATTTTAATTCTGCTATTTTATACTATTTTAATTCTGCTATTTATATACTATTTTAATTCTGCTGTATTATATTATTTTAATTCTGCTATTGTTATAATGGTACTTCAGACTCATGTACATCTACACTGATTATTGTTCTGTAAATGATCTTATTCTGATCTTGAACTAATTGTTATGTTTTTGCTGTGAAGCACTTTTGGCTGCAATTCTTGTATGAAAGGTGCTCTACAAATAAAGCTTATTATTATTATTATTATTATTATTATTATTATTATTATTATTATTATTATTATAATAAGATAACAAATGCAAAACAGCAGAACACGTCAGTACCATAACAACTAAATCAAAAACACATAATCCTGCCTCGCCCCTCAGTTACATTTGAAGTGTAATATTAACAAATGTAGTCAATAATAAAACATTTACATATTTAGTTTCTTAAGAACAATGCCATGCAGCTTTGGTGTCTTTGAGTCTATGACACCTTCTGCCTCGTCTGCTCAGTGATTTAATAAAGCTTATTTTGCTAGATGAAAGTTGGTGCACTGTGGGAAACACCTGGGACAACAATGGGAATAAATCCAGGAATGTGTCGCTCCATCCCTCACAAAATATGAGCGTCTACGCTGTATTGTATGCATCTATAGGAATATATGTTATAAAGCAAACAAACAGTAACAGTGAGACCTCATCGGCTTCTTATACAAACTGTTAATTGCTCCATTACATCGTCTCAAAAGGCTTGATGAAGCAGCGGCTGCTACTATTGATAAAAGATGATTAATCTGTTCTACCAGCATCATTAAACTCAATGTTGGCCATATCTTATTAATAATCAAAATGAGTTATAACCTATTGCTTAATCCCGCTCCTGCTTTCCCCTTGAGAACCAAAATCAGGGCGGCAGTTCTGCTTCATCTGGGTCACCTTGATTCTTTTTTCCTTCTTAGCTTTTTGCTGAATTGAAGCCTTATTGAATCCATATCAGCTCATTTCACAAACCCTCAGCCCCTCAGTGCAGCTGCTGTGGCGCATGGGGAGGACACTAAATCAAGTTCCATAAAACTCGCCAAAACGCGGGTCTAATCACCAAATTGAAAGATGAAATGACACCGAGTCATTAAGAGGAAACCTCGCTGCCGTTTTATAATCCTACAGAGACGGTGCGCCGCGCATAAAACAAGGCAAGGGCAAATGCTTTACCGGAGAGCACTCCGGCTAATTAAGTCGTTGAACCCGGTGCCCTCGACAAAGATGTCTCCCGCGGAGGGCTGAGCGGCGGAGCGGAGCAGCCAATAGGAGGACTCCTTGAGTCGAGGTAGAAGGACGTCGGCCAATCACAGAGCTGCACCTTGTCGCGTGGCTGAGGCAGCTGCCAGGGAACTAGCAGCTACAGGAAAAGGGGGAAATTGTCGCTGAGAGGAGCAGAAATCCTCCAACTGCCGTGTTTTCAGTGATGTAGAGAACAAGGACTCAGTTTAATAAAACAGGTAAACCGTTTCTTTTTATTTCTCCAGGACAGCTCAGTGTGCGCGCGCGTGTATGTGTGTGTGTGTGTGTGTGTGTGTGTTTTGGAGGCTGACAGCGTCATGCCGGCAGGATGAAAGGGATTAGGGCGCCGTTACTGTGGCAACATTAGATGGAGGGATACACACTCCTCCTCCTGTCTAATGTGACAGCGCGCCTGATGGTATTTGAGCAATTATTCGGCCTAATGATCGGCTTTAGATGTTTCCTTCTCACTGTGAAGCCTCCATTTCTCTCTGATGCTCCTGTCAGCGCCCGTTTGTCTGTTACCTCTTTGAGACGATAGAAAGGATTCCCTCAGAGCACCACCGGTTAGCAAATGACAAAGGACGTGAGTGAAACTGGACATTTCAAGGGTCAAACAGCCAGAAGACAAATAAGAAGCCTGAATGGATTAAAACACCTCTGCTGTGCCGGTGTGTTGCCGTCACACCACTGCTGGATCACCAATAGGTCATGTGGGGCACACGGGGGCACAACGGGAAGCAGGTTTTGAATAGCACATACTGCATACACCTCGTGTGCCCTGTGTCATGCTACTGTAGGCCGAGTACAATAACACCAACTGATGTATGAATGACACGCCATAAGACATTTGGCGTGTCATCACTACGCATTGTTTACTTCTCGCATGTCACACTATGAGAGTCAGGCGAGTGTGTTGGTTCGACCAACTGGAGCAGAGAGAGAGAGAACTGGACCTGGAGCTAATCTGTCCCAAAGGACACACAGGAGAGCTGGGCAGATCCACCCCCATCAGCACCTTATGGATGAACTGAAACGATTAGCTAACCCATGAGATAATGTAACTATTAATTATCCTGCGTCTTAAATATGAAGACTTTCTAATCTTCTGTGTGTTAAATCACAATCAATTTAATCTCCGTGGGTTAAAAACTCTTGGTCAATCAAAACAAGCCATTAGAAGACGTCACATCAGACGGGCGTGTTTCAACAGAAAGTTACAGAAAGACACCCGTGTTGGACGTCACTAACGCTCTTTTGGCTGAATGGGAGGAAATCTCTGCAGCCAGGTTCCAAAGTCACGTGGAAGGTGTGAAAGCAGAGGAGTCGCGGCTGGGGGCTGCAGATTACTGCCTGTGGGTCAGGATGTAATGTTGGGCGTCTCCCTATCTTTAGCCACCAGACAGTGCATCTTCCCCGGGAGCTTGTGCACTGAACATTGGGGTTGTGCTTTCTGTGGCTGACTGCATAATATGGCCACGGTGGTGAAAGGTGTACACAACTCTCAGCCGTGTGTGTGTGTGTGTGTGTGTGTGTGTGTGTGTGTGTGTGTGTGTGTGTGTGTGTCAGAATGTGGGCGCTGCAGGTGAGAAGCTCCAGGTCTTGATGATGTTTTGTGTGTGTTTCCTGCGTGTGCCAGCAGGACCCATGACCCTGACACGAGGTTCCTTCAGCTACTCCAATGGCGAGGAGTACCACGGCGAATGGAAAGAAGGCAAGACTGAGCCGCTCTCTCTCACTCGTCATCCTCCATCACTGCCTACACCTGCATGCACCGCCCACTGTTGTTATCATGTGATCAGCACAACACAACGTGAGGCAGTGACACACCACACTCGTGTTTCATGTGATGTTGATCTTAAGGAAGTAAATCATCACTGTACTCAGACTTCATTAACAGACACCAGGTGTGTGTACGGACAGTGGAACCGTGGAGTGTGTATATTATTAGGATCATGGGTTAAAGACATCTTTAGGGTTCCGGTGCAGGCAGGTGATCGGAAGCGTCCGAAATAAATACTGGGCTACACACGCAGACACACACATGCAGGCACACACACGCAGACACACACATGCAGGCACACACACGCAGACACACACATGCAGGCACACAGACACACACACGCAGGCACACACACGCAGGCACACACGCAGGCACACACACGCAGACACACACACGCAGACACACACACACGCAGGCACACACACGCAGGCACGCAGACACACACACGCAGGCACACACACGCAGACACACACACGCAGACACACACACGCAGGCACACACACGCAGACACACACACGCAGGCACACACACGCAGACACACACACGCAGGCACACACGCAGACACACACACGCAGGCACACACACGCAGACACACACACGCAGGCACACACGCAGACACACACACGCAGGCACACACACAAGCAGGCACACCGACACAGACACACACATACAGACACACACACACAGGCACACACACGCAGGCACACACACACGCAGACACACACACGCAGGCACACACACACGCAGACACACACATGCAGGCACACACACAAGCAGGCACACCGACACAGACACACACAGACACACACACAGACACACACACACAGACACACACACACAGACACACACACACACACACGCAGACACACACACACAGACACACACACACACAGACACACACACACACACACACACAGACACACACAGACACACACATACAGACACACACACACACACACACACACACACACACACACACACACAACCCCCTCCATGCTGTGTCCCCATGAAGACTTTAACCCTGCATCTTCCGTGCTGCCTTTGATCAGCACCACGGACAGCAGCCGAAGCACCACATTCATTAAAGCTGCTCTCGCTGCCTGCAGCATGTCGGAGGGGGTGTTCTCCCTAAATACATTCACATTTTAAAAGTATTTCTTGTCTTTAGGCTAAACGCTGCCTCGCCCCTCGTACAGGCGCAGACACGAGGCGCACGCTCAGAGGCCTGGGTGCTGAATGGGGCCCGGGTCTCTCAGGGACTCATTCACCATGTGAGACATATTTCAGCCACATTAAGAGGAATAAAGAAGTTTGTTCTGGTGTTTCTACACTTTGATATTATTAATAATGTATTCATTGTTTGGTTCAACATTTCAGACTTAAAGGTTTAGGAGTTTTTATTTCTTAGTTATTTTTGAGAGCAAACACACGACAGCAGACAGCACGTCCCAGTAACAACAGCCACACACACATTACACACAAAGCAGTTCAAAACAAATATGTAAAAGTGTAT
Organism: Cottoperca gobio; assembly: GCF_900634415.1. Taxonomy (NCBI): domain Eukaryota; kingdom Metazoa; phylum Chordata; class Actinopteri; order Perciformes; family Bovichtidae; genus Cottoperca; species Cottoperca gobio. The sequence goes on from NW_021167062.1 coordinate 765,952, forward strand.
AGACATAACAGACTGACCCTCAAGCTGAACAGACTTCACAACGGGTCCCAGATCGTGATGAAATCCTACGTGGGTACAGAGTCGATTCTCCCCGCTCGCAAGATTAACTTTATTTCTCCATAATTTCACCGATCCAAACAAAACAGCATTTCTTCCTTGTCAAGAGACAAAAGCAGCGTGTTGCTTTAAGGACGACTGGAAGAGGGTCCGGTTCCCAAAGCTTCTCGAAAGCTTCGGAGAAACAAGCGAAGATGCTTCTCTGGTATGTGTGAAGTTTACTGCAGGACCAGGAAGTGAAGAAGTACAGATGACAGACCTGGAACATCAGAACATGTCTTCAAACGTTCATCTTTTACTTCCACATCCTGTTTAAGTCCTGATGTTATGAAGGATCTGATCAAACTAAGACTGTGTGTTGCATGTATAATATGTAAAACACCACGATGTGCAGCAGGAAACAGGACGGATGTAAACAATGCAGGATTCAAAGGTTTAAGAAAGCTTTGCTGAAGCTTTACGTGAGAAGATGTTCCTCACGGTGGTCCTGAAGGATACACACAGGGAACCTTTACGTTGTCTCTCGAGGGGGCAGCATGTGTGTGTGAACGACTGGGAATGTACACACACATGTCAAGAAAAGAAATATATCTCCAGCTGCTTTTAAGGGAAGGCCAGATGGACGTTCTCTGAGTGACTCACAACATCCAAACTACTGTCGGTGACTCGTGATGAACCTGCGCTCACACAGATTGCGTCTAACAGGCAAAAAACTGGAAAAAAGGTGCCAAACTGAAGTCAGTAACTATAGGAGAACGTACACACACACACACACACACACACACACACAGACCATCTGGTGCCAGCGAGCCTGCTGAGACAGGATATCACACTACCTAAACCAGTATGTGCAGTTTGACAAAAACACGCAGACAACCTTTAGGGCAAGGTTACACAAAGAACAAAAGTTTGGCACCAGAGCAGGCGTGAGACTGCGGGGAGAAACATATGGTCTCAGCACGGGTAGCAAGGAACTGTTAAACTGGTTTGGCGGCGACGCTCTGATAGTATGCTCCGGTTTCTTCCTTCACGTCCAGCAGACGACCGGAGAACACGAGCGGCACCATTTCTTGGCATTGTCACTTTGTTTTTAAGATAAATAGTCAAAGTAACACTTATTGCTTGTGATGGACCCGTAGATGTGGACACTTCTCGTATCCAGGACTCCTGCTCTGGAGCTTTCGATCATCTCACATGATCTTCATCAGAACCTCCAGATCCTTTAACATAAAGACATTTTAAAGACATGAAGGTGCACCTGCTGATGAAGATCTTGGGATGTGACTGAAAGCTGAGGCTCACTCTTGGAGCACACACCTGTGGTGACATGCCCTAAAGTCAAAGGTCACTTACTGCCTTTCCCCCGAAGCGCCGCACATACCTGCAGCTGCTGCCGGCGCTGACGGTCTCATCAACAGAAAGAAGTTCAGCGTCTTCTACGATGATCACTTTGAGGAATCTTTCAGTTTATGTTAAATACTTGTTAGATCAAAGTTATTATTTCATTCCCTTTCCACCTATTTACCTGCAAATATATACATTTTAACAGCTTTTTAATTAAACGTTTCTCCCCCCCCCCCCCCCCCGTGTAGACAGAGAGCACTCTGGGAATATATTCTGTAGCACTAAACAGAATCTTTCTTAATGCAATCATTTTCTAGCATTTCCAATTAACACTGCTGACTTCGCTGTGTGTGTGTGTGTGTGTGTGTGTGTGTGTGTGTGTGTGTGTGTGTGTGTGTGTGTGTTGGGAGTTGTTGTCATGAACACAGACTGATGCGTGTGCGGCGTCGTGTCTGCGTCCGTGCATGCACAGCCACTGTTTGCACACAAACACGTCGTGGTGTGTTGGACAGAGCTCTACGGTGTCACATGAATAATTCAGCGGCGCGCTGGCTGAAGACGAGCCCGGGGGCTCTCGGGTTACAGGAAGTAGGTCGGGAACATCCACAACACACAGGCGGAAGACATTCACTGCTGTACTTCACCCAGTCGTTTAACATCTATGCATTACCGCTATTGATTGACATGAGAGCCGGACACGGCGTCACACAGGAGTGACAGCGTGGAGTCTGAGGAGGAAGTCACTGCTGCAGCGGTCCAGTGAGTCCGTCCCTTCAGTGGAGTCAACTGTTGTTGTCATAGCGGACAGCGACTTGGACACCGTGGATACTTTGATGCTCCTCTGAAGTTTGATGGAAGACTTCGCTCTTCCACGCTCCACAGATTGTCATTGGCTCTCAGCCGCTTGTCAGAGCTCCCGCTGGCAGGAGAGTTGGACTAAAGCCCCTGTTGGCCCTCTTCTTTCCCCATGTATACTTAATCGAGTCCGGCTTGTGCAAACACACACACACACACACACACACACACACACATATGCAAGATGTTTCAAAGGTTTGACTTTGAAAATGGAATGCAGAGCTCCAGATTTAGTTTCTGCCTTCTCCAAATCTCCCGTGAACCTGCTGAGATTACAGAGCGCACATTAAGCAGCCCTGACAGACGGACCGCCTAATTTACTTTGCCATTAGCTGGGAGCAAGGGACAACACTCACTACGCTCACCCCTGCCTCACCCCCTGCCAAGCAGCCTGCCTCCCCTCCTGTAAATCCCAATCCGCTGCGAGGGATTCCCCCCCCCCCCCCTCCTCCAGATCTTTCTCTCCACCAGTTTCTTGCCACTTGGCGAGCTCACAGTAAATCCTATTCCTCGCTTACAGCTGCTATGCCAGGACCTGCTCGGGCCGTGTCCAACTGCGCCTCACATCCAGTTACTCTCCTAAATCCCGCTGGGCCTGCTAATAGATGTTGGCAAAAGAAAGGCTTGCTTCTTTCCCTCCCTCCCTCCCTCCCTCCCTCTCTCCCTCCCTCTCTCCCTCCCTCCCTCCCTCCCTCTCTCCCTCCCTCCCTCCCTCCCTCCCTCCCTCCCTCGCATTAGTCGCAGAATTAGAGTGAACATTAGATCTCAGCCCAGTGGGAACATTTTAGGAGGCGACAAACGAAAGAGAGCAGCTCGTCTTCAGTGACTCCTGAACTACGAGCTCACACGAGGAGACTGAAGCTCCACACAGTAGAACTTCTACTTGTTCCTTGTGCATCTTCACACTCACTCAGAACATCACAAGTTGTAGAAAGACATCTGTGACATCAGCCACACACTTCTGAGTCCACATGTGCTCCATCTGTTTCCTGTATTAGAATACTTGGACCTGATGCCGCTCCAGACTGCTTCGACTGCGTGGATCGCTTCGTTAGTTTGTGTTATTGTGGAAACAAACTCTTTCAAAGTCGCACAATAACACAAACTGTCCGATCGAAGGAGTCTGGTGGCTGAGGAACCTGTCAATCAAGCGAACACGCTGCCTAATGTCCCGTGAGACAGAGATGTCAGCGTGAAGGTCAGACGTGGAGCTCAAATGAAGCTGTTCAGGAGACGCCATGTTGGTGATATCTGGTGTTTGTTACTTCATGGCGTAGAACGAACAAACAGGATCATGTTTGGTGGAAGTGCACGGTCACGTCTGTTTGGTTCCAGTTTGATCCTTTGTGAAAAGATGCCAAACTGGTTTTGCTCAGAAATAATTGCCCCTGAGAAACTTCTGTAGGAAATATTGTTCTACACAAACACAAGCGGTGGTCGTCACATATCATCAGTTCATCTGTGATACAGCGTGATGAAGTGTGATCTGCAAACTCTTCATCTCTTCAGCACACATTGGTTCCATGTGTATTATAGTTTTAGTTTTATTATTGACATGAACTGAAGCTCATCTGTCAGCAGGTCTGCGTCACGGCCTCGGTCAGCTGACCTTCAGCGACGGGACGTGCTACACCGGACAGTTCGAGAACGGCCTCTTCAACGGCTGCGGGGTGCTGGTCTTCCCCGACGGCTCCAGGTGTGTGCTTCACTTCCTGCTCACCTGACCTCTGACCTTTGACCTTTGACCTTTTCCTGCGAATGATATGAAAGCTTGACCCTTTGTTTCTCTTAAATTAAGTTCATTTTAATATTGTTGATAAATAATTTGCTTGGCCAAACTTTTCCATATTTCATCAAATAAAAGTCCAAAACCCAACGATATTAATTTTACAATTATGTATGTGAAGAAAGGGTGCAAAGCATCCTCTCATTGGATAAATATTCTGCATTTTCTTGCTGTTTTTGCTTGAAAAATGTAAGTAATTTAAATTAAATTAAATCTTTTCAGGTCAAGTATTTTATTTATCGATTAATGTGATTATTTTTATGATTAATGTTTTCATTCTTCTGTCTTTAAATATCTCCGACCAACAGTTCAGAACCCAGAGACATTTAAATTAAAAATATAAGACAGCAAATCAATTAAAATAATAAGATAAATAAGATAAAATAATTATTAAAGTTGTTAAACTATTGTCAATACTCATATCACTAACATCCGCTATATTATGAGATCCAATCATTAAGATTAATAGAAAAAGTTCAGAAAGTATGAGAACAAAGCACAATCCTCTCTCACGCTTCTTTAATGTAAAGAACATTCTGAAATATTCCTTTCAACAAAGTTTCCTGCGATGGTTCCCGAGCAGAAACATGTTCATGTTCATTTATTTAAAATAAAAGTTGTGTTTCTGTGACCTCAGGTTCACGTACGGCTGAGGACGCGTCAGGGCTGCACTTAAACTTTATGTCCTTACTTTGCAAACACTCACACGTCTTCTTGAGTGTCAATAGTTTCGTCCTTGGACTCGACAGGAAGCTCTTAAAATGTTTAACGCTTGTTCTAAGAGGGCAGCGGCTACATGTTCCAGGTTATCTGAAATATTTTGTCTTTGGAGCTCTGAATTAAAATAGCTTTTTATCACAAGCAGCTGGTTGTGTTTGTGTGATGAGTGAGTCTACGAAGCGGCACATCCTGTCGGTGTTGGAACATCTTGTTCTCTCTGGCAGTTCATGCGGACGTTGAAATGATGAGATATTGTATTCATGCGTTCTATGTTTGGCTGATTCCTCACTGTCTGTTAAACTGTGAAACTGAAAGCTCCTGATAATGTGGCGAGCACATCCGTACAGGCCACGTTTAGTTACGTCACCACTTCTCCTCGACCTCCAGGAAGGATGTGAAGGACTCGCACAGACTGAACGCTGCGCACTTTATTTATTTATTTATTTATTATCATTCTGTAAACTTAAACCGGGAGCGTCAGATGTTAAATGTTGATTTATTCCACCTGCTCTTAGTGACTTCCCTCGTTTCTCTCAGCGAACTTTGATCAGAGTTGGTGAGCCGTGATTGGCCCTGCCCGAGAGACTGCTCGCCTGTGATTGGTTGTTTCTCAGATTGTTCCGTCAGGATATAAAAAGTGAACCTTTAACGTCATCGTTCATGTCACTATAAAAACATTCCTTTTCTTTCATTCTTAAGTAAGTTAAATAACTATAAGTACGCTCTGTTTCCATCAACTCAAGTTTTTCCTCTTGTATAATATTTTGCTTTTAGGTATGAGGGCGACTTCGTGCAGGGAAAGTTTCAAGGCGCTGGCGTCTTCACGCACTTCGACGGGATGAAGTTCGAGGGCGAGTTTAGAAGCGGATGTGTCGACGGTTACGGTAAGTGTGAGGTACTCAGACGTTCAGACTCCTCGTGCATCAACAACTATTCTCATATCCTTCTGCGTAAAGAGCACTTTTACTTCTGCTCCTATATTTAAAGTGACGACACGTCTGACACAAGCGTCGGTGTAAGAGCCGAGTGATCATCGTGTAAAGTGTTAAAGTTCAAAAGGAAGAAGGATGATGATTAATACCGTTTATTTTAGTATCTTAACCTTTAATGCGTCTTTTAATTGTTACGTTTGTGTCACTTCTTAATTAAGAATACTTTACCAGATAAACGTTTCACATTATTGCAGATAGAAAACGCTTTAAATACTTTCAAAATATATTAAACGTTGAAGACGTGTTAATTGTCTGGACCGGAGCTCCGCGTGTGTCTCCGAGTCTCTGGAGGTAATCAACACGTCTTTATTTGCGTCCCCGTGACAACTGCTTTTAAAAATAGACGTAAGATGAAGATTCCTTCAGGTGTGTGTGTTCAAACTGCACGTGTGTGTTCAAACTGCACGTGTGTGAGTTCAAACTGCACGTGTGTGTGTTCAAACTGCACGTGTGTGAGTTCAAACTGCACGTGTGTGTGTGTTCAAACTGCACGTGTGTGTTCAAACTGCACGTGTGTGTTCAAACTGCACGTGTGTGTGTGTTCAAACTGCACGTGTGTGTGTGTTCAAACTGCACGTGTGTGTGTGTTCAAACTGCACGTGTGTGTGAGTTTAAACTGCACGTGTGTGTGTTCAAACTGCACGTGTGTGTGTTCAAATTGCACGTGTGTGTGTTCAAACTGCACGTGTGTGAGTTCAAACTGCACGTGTGTGTGAGTTTAAACTGCACGTGTGTGTGTTCAAACTGCACGTGTGTGAGTTCAAACTGCACGTGTGTGAGTTCAAACTGCACGTGTGTGAGTTCAAACTGCACGTGTGTGTGTTCAAACTGCACGTGTGTGTGTTCAAACTGCACGTGTGTTGTACTTGTCTGTGTACTCCGTAAGAGGGGCAGTGTGCAGGGATATTGTCTGTGCTGCATCACAAGGAGTCTGTCTGGTGCAGGACTGCTGACGTTGTTGGACGGAGGTGGCGGCGGCGGCGGCGGCCATGAGGGTCTGTTCGAGACCAACCAGCTGATGAGGCGGGAGAACAGCCAGGCCGCCGTGCTGAGAGCGCAGGCAGCAGCCGCCAAGGCCCGAGCTCTGGCCCTATGAGCCGGACTGCATCACCCACAGTGCACCACTCCCAGCGTCCTCTTGGTTTGAACAGCTGATTATGTTATTGATGGAGAGATTCCTTCCATTCTTCACTTTCTCCACTGATTCAGGATCAGCTGAGCCACACACAGGTCCTGCTTCAGGCTCACCTCAGTGCAAAAGGACATTTTCTATTTAAATCTGGTTTTAAACTGGAACACATTTGATAAAAAGTGTCGGTAGGTTAATCCCTTTATTGATTCTTATCAGGTTCAGCTTCAACCTTTGCAATTAATTAAGTAAAAGATGTTGAAAAAGAACCAATTAAGATATTTAATTATAGAAGGAATATTTGCATTAATGTTTACGTCCTACGACCTGAACACGAGACAGCTGCAGAAGATAGAACAGGTTTAATAGATTAAATGTTTCTGACAGATGCAGCTTTGTGCACTTTATATTAATAAGCTAATTGCTGAAACCTTTAAATCTATTAAGTTAATAAGATTAAAGTATTATTATAATGTGCAAAAAGGACTCCTGAAACTCAAGTGAGGATCTGAGAGAATGTATTTATTCGTAGTAAATTAGGGGCTTTGTTTTCAAACACCTCTAACAAAAATATATTTAAATCCTAAAGTTGCCAAACCCTTGCTGACGGGTCGTCCTGCCTTCCTGTTCCAACACACGTGTGAGCTTCTTGTTCTGCAGTTTATACTTCTTCACATATAAGTTGTTTCCGACCACACGGTGCCGAGCGGCTGCAGCTGATCCACAGTCAGCTCGTTTGTATTCGGAGACGTGTGTCAAAGAGAATCATCCGAGGAAACGCGCTCGTGTGCGATGACTCTGAGCTGGAAAGGTTTCATTCCAGAAACACGTGCGACGGATCTTTATGTTTATTGTTTGCATCAGGAATACTTACGATGATGCATAACGTGCAACATCATGTTCCTTATCGTACAGCTTCTCACGTGCACGTGTCCAGAGATGTTCTCTGTGAGGCTGAGAAGAGCAGGAGACATCTCCACATCTGTCGACTGATTGTTGCAGCTCGAAACACTTCTTCACGTTTCTTCGTATGTTTTTGAAATGAATCCTTCCCAGGAGGCAGTGAAGCTGTCGCCTCCCCATCCCTGATAAATCACGTCACCTTCGATGTTCAGTGTTGATGTAGAGATCACCAGAGGTGTTAACTTCCTGTTGGTGAACTTCACAAAGCCTGTGCTAAGCTCACTAACATATTTCACGTGTGCGTCGTGCCTGCTGGGGATCAGCGTCTGTGTGTAGTGAGACCGGTGTGTAGACGTGCAATACGCGCGCGCGTGTGTGTGTGTGTGTGTGTGTGTGTGTGTGTGTGTGTGTGTGTGTGTGTGTGTGTGTGTGTGTGTGTGTGTGTGTGTGTGTGTGTGTGTGTGTGTGTGTGTAACCGTGCTGTGGGTGGGCGGGCTGGCGGGCGGCGTATTAAATGGAAAATGGAGTTAATTGTCGGTTATGTGATTATCTCCGAGTGCGATTAATTTAGGAAGTGGTTTGGGGGCTGATGTCTTCCCCACTGACTGATTTGACAGCGACATCGAACACTGAACTGATGTCGGCTCCTCACACCTTTTAATTGGCTCTGGGATCCGAAAAGAGACACTTGTTAAATGGAGCTGAATGTTGCCTTCAGCTGGGGGGGTGGGGGGGGTGGGGGGGGCTGTCAGTCTTGGACACTGTGTTATTACCAGGCAATAACCTTGTGACTGGTTTCTAGTGATTGTCTTTTGAATATTGTTCTTCACTGAACTCAATGGTCCCACGTTCCCTCACAGGGAGGATGAACCCTTTAATTACACACCTTGACATTAACATACAAGGTTTCACTGTAACCGTCTGACTTCATGTTTCACTGTGATGAAGAAACACAATTCACAAGCGTCCTTCCTCCTCAGACAGCCGATCACAACGGATCTCTTTAACTTCTCTGTGAAATCTGTCCGGCTCCATATTGAGACACTTAATCGATCAGCAACCGCAGGAGGAACCGTGAAGAGGCATCGTAATCTAACGTGTCTAGTTAATGTTTCACTGCAGACCCGGTCTCTTTCAGGACGGGACAACATAAGATGTCCAATGTTAGCTTGAAGGAACAGTTCCAGAGTCTCATGTCGACACATATGGTGATACGTTTAGCTTAGCTTAGCATTAAGGTAGCCTAGCTCTGGTCACAGCTAAACTACTGCAGAGAGAGATATTCATCTTCTCATCGAACTCTCGAGCGTATGTGGAACTATTCCTTTAAGGCGACAGTCTGGTACTTTATTGTGTTGCCCTGCGTCGGGTGAAAAGACAGATATCAAGTGTTGTTGGAAGAGCTGCAGTATGCTGCCAGTGTCGTATCCCAACCTCAACCGTCTGACAGACATGACAGATGTAGAGACGACCTTTTAAGTACGCCGGTCAATTTTCATCGCCGACCTGAGACACGAGAACGTTAGAGGTGAGAAACGTTAAACTCAGTTAACACTTTATTTTAATGTCGTCGGACAATCGGCAGTTATATTTCGGCCGATGCGTTCCACCTCTTCCGGTCTCCACGCGGACAGGTTACCTGCATGCAGCTCAGAAACCAGTTCTGCATATGGAGGCGTAATCTGTTCATAGAGATGTTGATATCAATCTTCTCTTCAGTCTGCGTAGGACAACAATAAAGTGTCTTTCCAAAAACGTCGTACTGTTCCTTTAAGAGCATATTTGTATAAATGGAGAGCACATGCCAACCTTTATGGTGCCATGGATCATCCAACACAAGTTCAAGAAGGGATTTCCTTTGCTAAAGCTGTAATATGTGAATCTTCTGTTTTAGAAGTGGTTTCAAACCATGAGGAGACTTAATGCCTTGATCTTTCCTTCATCGCGCTACACGACTGTATTTCACACCAGGACTTGCTGTTTTTCTCCAACAACCTTAAATTGAATGAAAAATACTGTGATTTCTTTCTGTGTTATCAAGAAGCAATGTTTACTACATGTGAGGAGATGTAATCACTTTCATTATTTCCATCTGTTCCACAGTGTTCACGTCTCACACACACACACACACACACACACACACACACACACACACACACACACACACACACACACACACACACACGCACACACACTCAAACTGATGTTTGACACAAACACAGCCATTACCATAATCTCCACTGTAATGAGAAAATGAGGAAAGAGCATTGCACGTCTCTGTAATTGTTGTTCAATAAGTGAGCCAATCGAGACTGGAAATGGAAAAAACGAAAGACACAGAGGGAGTTTATCAAGTGCCTGAACAAAAACCTTCTTCTACTGTGCTTTGAATACTTTGAATACTTTGAATACCGACTGTTTTATTAAGTTCTTCTTAAGTGTCACTGTTTTTTTAAAAGCTGTTTGTCTTCGCTGTGCTCGATGAAGAGAAGGGATGCAGTGTGGGGGTGGAGGCGGTCAGAATATGTATCGCAGCTGAGATTATAGTCTGATGACTAACGACTCCCCCGACTCCCCGCCTTCCTCTGGGCTCAGTGTTTTAGGCAGAACAGCTGATTTCAAATATCTGGAGATGTGACTACAGTTACATTACAAGCTTTTAAAATGTTATTCAGGAAATGTTTTGATTTTTAACAACAAAAGGAAAATAAATGAAATAGTTCAGGTCCCACATTATCCAGCTGAGACGCACCATGGGTCCAGATGTCTGCAAATCTTTCATTATTTTCATCATCGTTTGGTCCACAGAATGTCAGAAATGAGTGAAAAATGTCTCTGAAAGTCTCTAAATGTCTTGTTTTGTCCAAAACCCAAAGATATTCACTTTAATATGATATAAGACGGAGAACATCTCCACGTTTGAGAGGCTGGAAACAGAATTTTGTGCCATTTTTGAATGAAGAATTAGGTAAAAAACGATTAATTGATCATCAAAACTCCCTAAAATGAGTTTATTCCCGCCCACAAACACGACGCCTGTAGTCGTATGAAGTCTAGTCGTCTCAGTTTGGGCTACACATGGATGCATGGTGTAATCACTTCAGGTAACTCACCTGCATGTGGACATGTTATAGCTCTTATAATAAACATGCAGACAAAGCGGACATGCCGAAACGTATCCTGTGAACTCTTTAGAGGGGTGAAGCCTCGGTGATGTGGGACCTCCTGAACGAACACGTGTGGTATGTTGAACGCGAGGCTTCGTCCTCGTTCCTGCACCTTAAACACTGAAGAGCATCTGAGGCCTGTTGTTGTCACAAAGCCATAATGTCACTTTTGTCGTTTCTGATGAATTTGTTTGTGAAACAAAGATGTCACGAGAAAAAAAATAAAAATGGACTTTTAAATGGAAAGGAATCCGCAGAGGAACAATAAAGAAAACGCATGAAATTCAACTGGATTACGAGCTTCTTCTTTCTCTCCGGTGTTTTCTTCAGCGAGCAGAGGAGTGAGAGTCCGCAGGGAGACATGAAACACTCACACTGCAGAACAATGAAAGGCACACACACACACACACACACACACACACACACACACATATGGAGCGTTTTGAACTATGATCACACGTCTTGGCAGGTCTAGCGATTATTTGTGGAGCTCGGCTGTCAGAACCCCCCTCCCCCTGCTCCGTCCTCCCCTCCCCCACCCTCTCTGCTCTGCTGTCACTAAAATAGCTTTAAGGTGTGTTTAGGTTGGACTTTAACCCCCCCGCCTATTCCGTCTCCTTGGCAACCGTCCAGAGTTCCCTTAATTTGTATCATCTCAATCCCTAATCATAGAGCCTGTTGCCATGGCAAAGTCTTTAAATATGCTCTGCAGATCATCTCCACCTCACACAGCACAAGTGGCAGCGAGTGTTTGTGTGTATTCTTTTGTTCTTTCACTTAAAAATCAATTCTCTCTTTTTAAATTCATGTTCCAAACATGTGATTCCCCTTCGCGCTCCTGCTGCTAGTATTTCCATCTAATGCCACAGGGAGGGATCTCCCGTTTCCTATTTCACGCTTTCCTTAAGGAGAGAAGGCTTTGTCTGTTATCTTATCAGTGAAGCTTCACGGCTCCCAAAAGCTTTGGCCGTGTTTAGAGAGGAAGTGCGCGCGGCATACTGATAAGAGCGGCCTGGCACTGCAGAGGAACACTGTCGCTGTACGACCGCAGGAAATACAAACTGGCAGTATCACGAAGCGTAGACTTCACCTGCTTTTAATTGCTCTGAGTTCTCAGCACTCACAACTGCACATTTGGGAGTGTGTTTGAGTGTAAACATGCATGAGTGAGTGCGTTGGGGGAGGCATCTAATAGGTACATTCAATCTGCTAAATAAAACTTTCAGCTGCTCTTACTCCTCCTCC
>NW_021167063.1:0-5000 GCF_900634415.1 Cottoperca gobio
AGTGACTGTAATACCGCCCCCGCTGCTCGGATTCTCCGGCCAATCTCAACAAGACCCCGAGGTACTTGAACTCCTTCACTTGGGGTAATGGCTCATTCTCACCACAACATCTTCAAAGAGCAGCGATTAGATCCTCAGGTCACCGAACTGCAACCCCACTCCTCCACGACTACGCCTCGAAATCCTATCCATGAAAATCACGAACAGGATTGGTGATAAAGCGCAGCCCTGGCGGAGGCCAACATTCACTGGGAACGAGTCCGACTTACTGCCGAGTATCCGGACACAACTCTCGCTTTGGGCGTACAGGGATTGGATGGCCCTCAGAAGTGACCCCCTCACCCCATACTCCCGCAGCACCTCCCACAGTATCACCCGGGGGACCCGGTCATACGCCTTCTCCAGATCCACAAAACACATGTAGACCGGATGGGCGTACTCCCAGGCCCCCTCCAGGATCCTTGCAAGAGTAAAGAGTTGGTCTGTTGTTCCACGACCAGGACGGAATCCGCATTGTTCCTCTTCAATCAGAGGTTTGTCTACCGGCCGAACCCTCCTTTCCAGTACCTTGGAGTAGACTCTACCAGGGAGGCTGAGAAGTGTGATACCCCTGTAGTTGGCACACACTCTCTGGTCCCCCTTTTTAAATAGGGGAACCACCACCCCGGTCTGCCAACCCCTAGGTACTGTCCCAGACTTCCACGCAATGTTGACGAGACGTGTCAACCAAGACAGCCCCTCAACACCCAAAGCCTTCAGCATTTCTGGACGGATCTCATCAACCCCTGCGGCTTTGCCACTGTGGAGTTGTTTGACTACCTCAGTGACTTCCATCAGGGAAATTGACGATGATCCCCCATCAGCTTCCAGCTCTGCCTCTACCATAGAGGGCGTGTTAGTCGGATTCAGGAGTTCCTCAAAGTACTCCTTCCACCGGCCGATAACTTTCTCAGTTGAAGTCAGCAGGGTCCCACCCTTGCTGTACACATCTTGGATGGTTCCTCGCTTCCCCCTCCTGAGCTTCTCCGAACCTCTCCCACACCCGCTGCTTTGCTTCTGACACGGCAGAAGCTGCCGCCCTTCGATACCCTGCAACTGTTTCCGGAGTCCTCCCGGATAACATAACCCGGAAGGACTCCTTCTTCAGTCGGACGGCTTCCCTTACCACCGGGATCCACCACGGTGTTCGAGGGTTACCGCCCCTTGAGACCACAGCTCATCACCGCAGCTTCAGCAATAGAGGTTTTGAACATCGCCCACTCAGGTTCAATGCCCCCAACCTCCACAGGAATGTCTGAAAAGCTCCGCCGGAGGTGTGAGTTAAAGATCCCCAGGGCAGGGGCTTCCTCCAGACGTTCCCAGTTCACCCGCACTACCCGTTTGGGTTTACCAGGTCTTTACCGAGTGTCCAAAACATGCGGCCTCAGATCAGATGATATGATTACAAAATCGATCATTGACCTTTGGCCTAGGGTGCTCTGGTACCACGTGCACTTATGAGCATCCTTATGTTCGAACATGGTGTTTGTTATGGCCATTCCATGACTAGCACAGAAGTCCAACAACAAACGACCGTTCGGGTTTAGATCAGGGAGGCCCTTCCTCCCAATCACGCCTCTCCAGGTGTCTCCTTTGTTTCCCACGTGTGCGTTGAAGTCTCCCAGCAAGACTACGGAGTCCCCTACTGGAGCTCCCTGCAGAGCTCCATTCAGGGTCTCCAAGAAGGCCGAACTGCGGTTTGGGGCATAGGCACAAACAACAGTCAGTTTTCCCCCCATAACCCGGAGGCGTAGGGAGGCGACCCTCTCGTCCACCGGGGTAAACTCCAATGTAGCGGCAAACCCGGCCACCAGGTGCTCGCTGTCGGGCCCTCCCTCTGGGCCTGGCTCCAGACGGGGCCCCAGGCTTCCTCCGGGCAGGGTCTCTCCTTTCCTTTCTCATTTTTTCATGAAATCGTTTTTGAACCATTCTTAGTCTGGCCCCTCGCCTGAGACCAATTTGCCTTGGGAGACCCTACCAGGAGCAACCTGTGCTGCAAGGTTCATAGGGACACACAAACCTCTCCACCACGATAAGGTGATGGTTCCCAGAGAGGATAAACTAACATAATTAAACAATAAACTATTAACATAAATAAAATAATAATAAACTTAACATAAATAAATAATAACAATAAACTATTTACATAAATTAAAAAATAAACTATTAACATAAATAAATAAACTATTAACATAAATAAAATAATAATAATAAACTATTAACATAAATAATAATAATAATAATAAACTAACATAATTAAATAATAAACTATTAACATAAATAAATAATAATAATAATAAACTATTAACATAAATAAATAAAAATAAACTAACATAATTAAATAATAATAATAAACTATTAACATAAATAAAATAATAAACTTAACATAAATAAAATAATAATAAAGTATTAACATAAATAAATAATAATAATAATAAACTATTAACATAAATAAATAAAAATAAACTAACATAATTAAATAATAATAATAAACTATTAACATAAATAAAATAATAAACTTAACATAAATAAAATAATAATAAAGTATTAACATAAATAAATAATAATAAACTAACATAATTAAATAATAAGCTATTAACATAAATAAATAATAATAATAATAAACTATTAACATAAATAATAATAATAATAAACTAACATAATTAAATAATAAACTATTAACATAAATAAATAATAATAAACTATTAACATAATTAAATAAATATAATAAACTATTAACATGAATAATAATAATAATAAACTATTTTGTCATTCAATTCATCTTTTTTCAAATCATCAAATGTAAATGTGCTCCGTTAGTTTAAAGGCAGGTTTTCATCCTCAGCCCCTTTGAATACTAAGAATCACACAATATGTGAACTCCTTAAAATCACTGCTGAGTGATTAAAGCTGATCTAATGTTGCAGGAGGATGAAGTCTGTTTATATTACGGCTTCTTCATTTCTCTCTCTGCGCTTCATGCTGCAGTGAAGACGTCACTTTGGACCTTTTGTTTTTTATAGTTTTAGTGTTTTTCAGGCTGAAGACAGAAAGTTGAGCTGCAGCGACAGGAGGCGACAGCAGGAGGCGACAGCAGGAGGCGACAGCAGGAGGCGACAGCAGGAGGCGCCAGACACACAGGAGTCTGCTGACGATAAGCTGCAGTGTGTAACTTGTGTGAAAGTAAATACTTTCACATTAATGCATGGGTAATAATATCCTAATGACATCATATATAATAGTATAATTGTTATACTTTGAATGCCTTAACAACATTTTCATGATTATACCTACACACTTTTACTGCAACAGTGTTTTTACAGCGTGGTATTTGTAAAGCATCTGTCAGTGTAGAGAAATGTGCATAAAATGATGCAGACATGTAGAACGTTAAAGTCACACGAGGTGAAAATGTAAACAAGGTTTTCAGGGGTCATGTGAGTCCACGTTAAAAATAAATGTGTCTGGACGCTGGAATGGTGTCGGGATGAACCAGCCGCACGTGAACGCAGCACGGTGTCGGGATGAACCAGCCGCACGTGAACGCTGCACGGTGTCGGGATGAACCAGCTGCACGTGAACGCAGCACGTGCCGGGGTGACGGGAGGTAACGGCTGCTCGCTGTAGTGTCACCATGGCAACAGCCGCAGCACATACCGAGGATGTCCTCATCTGACATCTGTGAGAGGCATCAGCTGATTTATTCATCATTCATTTTACTACATTTTTATATTTTCGTTTTACGTTTTTTGTTATTTTAACTATTTAATTTTACATTCATTTGTATTTGATTTTTTGTAATTTTACTTTTATTTTGTGTTATTTCATTTTAATTATTATTATATTATTATATTATATTATTAATTATTATTTATTTTAGATTAGATGTTTTGTATTTGTTATCTATTATTTTATGCTATTTTCCTTGTTTATGTATATTTGATTTTTTGTCATCTTACGTTATTTTATTGTTGTGTCATTTCTATTTTACATTTTTGTAGTATTTTATCTTTTAAAGTTATACGCCATTTTACCTTTATTTAATTTATTTTGTGTTTTTGCATTTTTTTTAAACATAAAAGAATTATGTTTTATTTTTATGGTATTTTATTGTTGTTTTTTTATATTATTTTATTTTATGTTGTATTATTATTTTATTTGTTTTTTATTTTTACTGTTATTTCATTTATTTTGTGTCATTTAATTTTTATGTTCTCTCATGTTTTGTGTTTTTTATTTTTATTTTATTTTATTTTTGTTTAATGTTGGACAGATAAATGTCTTGTTACCTGAAATAACCCCGAGAGGTAAAGTCAGGTTACTGCAGCGCAGAGGGAACAAAGAGTCTCAAGATTCTTTTAAATACAATGATAGAAGAAGAAAAATAAATTCATGTTTTTAGGAGAATATGAATAATAATGAAGAATAATCTGTGAAGCTTCGTATGATGAGATGATTCATTATTAGTTTTAATTTGTGTTGTTTTTTATATTACTTTGTTTTTTATATTACTTTATTTTTATGTTGCTTAATTTTTATGTCATTTGTATGTCAAATACTTTTACTATATTTTACTATTATTTAAATTTAATGTAAGATTAATTTAATGTTATTTTATTTTTATTTAATGTTGGACAGATAAATGTCTTGTTACCTGAAATAACCCCGAGAGGTAAAATCAGGTTACTGCAGCGCAGAGGGAACAAAGAGTCTCAAGACTAAACCTAATGTTTATTTTAAAAATTAAAAATAATTATATAAAAACACAATAAATAAAACTGTAATTTTAAATGATGTAGAGTAGAAATTATTTGAAGAAATAAAATTAGAATAAAAATACTCAAGTAAAGTAGATTTGTACTTCGGTACACGTGTTGCATGTTGTAACTCTGGCTGAAAGGTATTATGGGACTTTAAATAAAGTTGCACTCGCAGAAATTCAGCACAAAAGGTCGTTTCCT
>NW_021167063.1:7500-53933 GCF_900634415.1 Cottoperca gobio
CTCAGGGAACTACACTCAGGGAACTACACTCAGGGGACTACACTCAGGGAACTACACTCAGGGAACTACACTCAGGGAACTAAACTCAGGGAACTACACTCAGGGAACTACACTCAGGGGACTACACTCAGGGAACTAAACTCAGGGGACTACACTCAGGGAACTAAACTCAGGGAACTAAACTCAGGGAACTAAACAAACTCAGGCATGAAGTCAACAGCTGCAGTCGTGTAGAAACCAGTGATGGACTAAAGAGGTCTGAGAGGACGGCCCTGGTCGCTTCTGTCTTTCTAAATCAGCCCGTTAAAGTATAATAACCTGCATGTAACCATAGCAACAGTATACTTTAATAACCTCACCAGGATGTTAAACTACAGACACATGGAGGAGGATTTAAACTGGACATGTAGAGGATGGACGTACGGGTGGAGATAAACATTAAAACAGCAGAATGCTGTGTGAACGTGAGCAGCGTGGGGGTTGTAGTTCCTGGAGCTCGGATTCTTGGAAATCATGAAGGAGGAACGACCTGTGACCCTGCAGAAATATGCAGGGTCACACACACAAACACACACACACACACACACAGGATTTATTTCTGACTTTCAGATATATCTACATTGTGCGGTGATTTAACTGAAGCTCTTATTCTGAAAAACTCCTGCTTTTAGTTCTATATGTTTGAGGACACATAACTTTAATAATAATCTTTAAATCCTTATATTAAAACCTCTCAAAGCTCTTTGAAGAGGTGAGAACTGGATAAAAGGTCCAAAAATATCCAAAGTTTACGAAATGTATTCACCCTAGAAAATGTCCCCATAATCCCGAAATGTCCTTACTGTTCAAAAAATGTCCTGATTTCTGAAAACTGTCCCAACATTCAAGTAATTACTTTACCGAAAATGTTCTTTCAAAAGATGTCCTCCCTTTCTGTTTTAGCGCCTGTCTCTTTAAGACATCCTCCCGAAAAAGGCCCAGTCTGCTTTGATTGGCTCAGGCGAAAAATATGGCGCACCTTTGCAAAGGTAGTTCTCAAGCAGTGGGTGGAGATCCCCATTATATTCTAATGAGCCTGAATGTGACAAATCAACAAGCACTGAAAAAGATGATTCGTCTCTTTAAAGTCTCAAGAGTTCACTTATTTCTCTACACTCGCCATTTTTTGTTGATAGTTTTCTGGGTCTAGTCGAACCCCCAGGAAGAGCGGCGGGCGTTGAAGCGAATGTTCGTATCGGCCAAACTGTGCAATTACAACTTCCGTGTCAGTCAAGTGACGCTAAGCCAAAAAGACTTTTTCCCGTTGACTTACATTGAGAAAGAGACGTTTAAATCAACGCTTATTTAAATCATCAGGTCCTAAAAGTTGTAAAATGCGCCAACGGCTGAATCCAGAGTTATAGAGACGGAGCGGCTGGGAGGCGGGGCTTAAGGACAACGCAAGTGCGCCTGATCTTTGGGCCCAAAGGAGGGGGAAGATTGCCGAAGATCCGGGTAATTTTATACTCGGAAGTCGAGCCATTTTGTCTTCATGCTCCTCTGGGCAACTTTCATACAAATGGACGTGGCCCCGCCCCCAGTGCCTGTGTCACTTCTCGTTATACAGCCATGGCTCTAGCACACAACGACAACTTCCTCGTTCTTACTCACACCTACAGAGTTCGGCTTGGTCGGATGTTTTTCCAACCGGGCCGAGCTGCAGGGTCCTGAACCCTGAAATGAGTTAGCGCTGGCTTTTTGTGGAGCGAACTAGCGCCCGATGCTAACTTCAGTGTCGGCCTAAAAAACGCATAATTTCTCGTACACGTATAAAAAAAATCAGTGTGTGATTTAATCGTCTGGAACCAGATTCATTTTCCAAAACTAAACTCTGTAGTCCCTTTTTGTCTTGTTTTACGTCTGTTTGAAGTCGTATTTCAGCTCCTTGTGGTCCTTCTGTTGTGGTTTTGCACCCATATTGAGTCATTTTTTACCTTCTTGTGTGTCTTTGTGATTGTTTTGGGTTTCTTTGTGTTCATGTCAGCTGGTATTGTTCATGTTACATGCTGTCTGGAGACAATATAAATGTCTCAGCAGAAACAGCTGATCAGTCATGTGACTTATATATTCGTCACATACAGCTTTTCTAATGCGATACTTCAAAATACGTTCTCAAAAAAAGTTGTAATTAAAGTAAAGAGTGCGTCCTCGTAAAACTCAGAGAAACTCCAGGTTAGAATACGTTTTCTTTCCCCCACAATGCAGTGCAACATCTCGCGCTGTCTTCATCCTGCAAACAGCTTCGTCGTTTTCCTCCTGCACAAGTCTGGGAGTGTTTTCTGCCTGGAAACTGTGTGTGTGTGTGTGTGTGTGTGTCTTTTTCCTTTTTTTTCATTTCACAACCTCGCTGAACTTGAAAATGAAAATGAACTCGCGTCCCCCCCCCCCCCCCCCCCCCGCCTGCTGCCAGATTCCTGCTTTTGTCCCAGTTTGCTCTGTCTCTGCAGACTGTGACACCGGCAGCAGCACGTTGAGCAACGATTATCTGGTACGAGCTGCAGGCCGCCCCCCCCCCCCCGCCATGAGGTGTTTTGAGGCGAGGGGGGTGACGTGAGGCCGGCCGTGTGAGGACTTTTCACTTGTCAGTCAAACACCGATGGATGAAGCATCACCAGCGTTGGGGAGTAAAAAACGAGCTCTTTGTCTGCCTCCATCTCAGACAGGCTGAGGTATCACCCCCCCCCCCCACAGTGGTGCTGGTGGTGCAGCTCGACCTCCAGCCTCTCGCCGAGACTTCAAGGGTTAACATGCAGCCACAACAAAGGAGCCGGTGCTGGGCCGGCGTGTGCACGAGAGTGTGAGGGAATGGGGGAGGAAGAGAGACAGGAGGGGGGGTGCCTTCTAGCCCCGCCCTGGTGTGCTTTATTAGAGAGGCTGTTTACAACCTCGACGCATAGGAGTCCCCGGGTTCATCGGCCCGGTGGGGAGGGGGGAGGATGACGGGGGAGCAGAGAGTGGTACAGGAAGAAGACAATAAGGAGACATGTTGAGGAGCTCCGAGCTGAGCTGTGTTCTCTCTTTGTCTCCTTCTGTGACAGGATGCAGCATGTGAGCAGCAACACAACCAGGATCATTATCATCTATATATATATATATATATATATATATATATATATATATATATATATATATATATATATATATATATATATCCAGGATCTCTGCAGTGGACGTTCCTCACATGTTCACCTCTTTCTTTCTTCATCTGCAAGAACACAAACTCTGAGTTTGCATTGAAGCTAACCAGCAAACACAACTGTAGTTTAGTTTTCTGCACATTTAGTAGTCGGGAAAAAACCTGTTTTGATGCAAAAATGTCTTTAAATGCTGTTTTGATTTGCTGATTCTCTGTTTTATATCATATTAAAGTGACACAACAAGACATTTAAAGACTTCAGCTGTGACTTTGAGAAACTGGGATGAATATATTTTTACTATTTTCTGACATTTTATATAATAAACCATTAATTCATCAATATGTCTCTGTGATGTATGTGGTTTATAATCTGCATTTATGCTGCTGTTGTCCACCCCCCCCCCCTGTGTGTTACATGAGCCTCACATCAACAGTAAAGAATAATAATAATGAAACTACTGCAACTTATCTTTATTGTTTGCTCAAGTTGACATATTCAAATAGCTAATTGTGCATGATATTTATATATGATCATTCATTCTCTATTATAGAAGAGTAAGAAAACATTCACATTTAAGAAGCTATGAATTATAAATATTTGGCTTAATTCCTCAAAAGATCACTTGTTTTTCTGAATCGATTAATGGACTTATTGATCGTGTGCATGTGACGTCACGCTTACGTCCCAACCATTAAATCAGCCATGTTGGATGATATACACAACCAAGACGGCGCCCGTTCACGTGTGAGTTGCTGAAACGCTTCGTAATTTTCTTTGTATTTAAACGTCTAAGATTGAAAGAAAACGCCAATTGTGTGCGCAGTGTATAGTTCATAACGCTACTCGTGACCCGAACGCCGTCAGCTGGTTTAGCAACATAACTCGTGAGGATTCAACAGAAGAAGAAGCACAATTCACCGTGTGTGTGGCGTCCACTTTATATCTGGTAAGAGCTCATGCTAAAGCTATGTTTTCAATGTTTACGTTAAACATTTGTGCTTCTGATATACCCGAACACTGTAAGACTTTACTTCTCCACATCGCTGACTGGTAAATAAGGCACTTTCTTTACATGTGATGCCGTTTGCTCTTTTCTTCTGTGCATGTTTTTGTTTTGCTTATTCTTGAGACTACTTCACTTGAGAAAAGCAAAGCACCAATGTGAGAACATACTTCGCTTAATCCAGCCATACAATCACAGTGTGCGAGGGTAACATCGCCGCTCTTCTCACTCACAAACCACGGCTTGAGCGGTGTATCTCGACCTCTTTGAGAGTGATTCACACGGGCCGCAAATTTGGACTTTTCCTCTGAATCTTGCGTTTGCAGAGGATCCAGAGAGTCACAATACTTTGAAGAAGCCGAAGTTGTTGTTGTTCGCTTTGTTGATTTGTTATTCATCCAAAATGGCGTCGCAATCATACGTCACACAGTTTTGTCAAGTGTTTGCACACTACCTATTGTTTCAGCTATAATAAAAAATAGGATCTAATTAAATTGACAACACATGTATTTTTGATTAATAAGTTCAAATGTACTGTATTTCTCATTTTAACCATAAAAAAACTTGCTTCTTTAGGAAAGGGTAAAAATAAATAAATTAGACAGATTCTTCATTATTTTTGATTAACGTCTCTTAAAAGTCATTTAAACCATAAAAAACATCATAAAAATAATTGTATTTATGAATGAAGATTAGAACTAATTCAGTAACAACTCATATTTTTATTAATATCTTATACTTTGGGTAACCATGATGTTCCAATATGATGCAGGCTGTTTAAAGTGCAAGTTTATTTGTCATTTCAACCATAAAAACAGAAAGATAATTGTGTTAATTAATCCATTTTAAATTGATAACCCAAATATTTGTGTTAATATATTTTATTTCGGATGACCATGATGTTCTAATATAATTTAAGCTGTTTAAATTCAAGTGTATTTTTAATTTCAACCATGAAAACATAAAGATATTAATGTTTATTAATATATTTTATATATATAATGATACAAGTGAATGTTTTTCCACATTTTATCCTATAGTTTCCGGTTAATAATGAATATTTGTGTGCCTTTATATCCTGTATCTGCAGTTATTCACTCATTACATGCCTCCTCGCGCGCGTCCTCGCGGCTGGGTGTCGCGGGCCCGCCTCGCGCCTTGTCTCGCTTCCCAACCTTTCCCCCAGTTCGAGCGCGCTCGCCGGGTTCACCGGGTTTACTGTGACACCGCTGACTCCCCTGCCACGCCCCCGACAGCCACGCACCCCGCGTCGAGCCAATCACGTCGCGACCACGTCCCGATCACGCACCGCCTCGCCTCTGATTGGCCGTTGCCCGCTACACCTTTGCGTGTGATTGGCTGCGTGTTACCACCCGCCAGACTGCTCTGAATTTCGTTTCTGTGTTTGTTCGCGTCGGCTCCACTGAAGCCCGTCTGCTGGCAGAGGCACGTCGTCAGGCTGTACATCTGCTGCACGCTCCTCTTCCTCCTCTTCCTCCACCTGCTCAGCGTGGCGGCGGAGCGACACTGTCAGGTGAGCCCCTCTGCTGTTAACTACATCATAATAATGATAATAATGATAATAATGATAATAATAATGGGACATGACAGTAAGTTAGGTGAGTTGTTGTTGTTGTGTTCGTGGTTATCTGAGGTCATCGTGAACCCGCTGCTCTCTGGCCTCACACTTTTATTTATTGTTGTTTAATCAGATTGTAGTTGTTTGTCTTTGTTGTATGCTCTTTATTTGAGCTTATTAAATATATAGATATATTTAGTGTATGAAGCATGATTTAACCTTTTGTGTCCTGGTTCAATATGTTACGTTATATTTTTAAAATATGCTTCAAATGGCAGTAAAACATACTGGGCTCACTTTATTAATACATGTTTGTATTGCATCACAGACAGGACACTGGGGCTATTATTCTTTATCCGCTTATTTTCTAGATGAATTAAATAATCGTTTGTTGAATAATATTGAAACATGTCCTCGCTGATGTCTTGTGTACAAAACACAAAGATATTCACTTTAATATGATATTAAATAAAGAAAAGCATCAAAGCAGTCGAGTAATGTGATAGTCGATTAATCGGAGATTAGTCGACTCATTTCCTTATTTGAATGAACGAATGAATCCTGATGTTAACGTTATTATGTCACATCATATTACAGACCAACGTTTAAGATGAATATAACCTACACAAACAAAGTTAATGTCTGTGAAGACACAAACTGCTTCAGTGCTCTTATTGTTGTAAATTAATGTGCTAACTTGTACAAAATGTAAGAAAATTGTTTTTATTTAAAAGCTTGTTTTAGTTTTCCAAAACCAAAAAATGGCTTCTTCATATTTTATGTTTTGTCTGTCCATCCCAAAGATATTCTGTTTAATACCAAGACAACAACAACAACTAATAATAATAATAATGTTATTACCAGCCAAACACCATGTTAAATTAATATAATAGATTTAAAAAGTTAATGTCTGAATCTGCAACAATAACTGCAGCAACATCTATTTTTCTTGTTTTGGTTTATAAAATGTAAAAGAAATAGTGAAAAGTGCCCATTCAAAGTGTTGTTGTTATTATTATTATTATTCTTCATACTGCAGGTTTTCTCCTGTTTAATATCATAGAAGACTTCAAATAAACCCAGAAAATATTCACGTGAAGAAGCTTTTAAAGAAGGACTTCAACATCAAAGTGTTTCAGTCTCTTGCACCTGAAAGCAGAACAAAGGCAGCAGAACAAAAATAATAAAAATCAATAAAGACTTCCATGTGTCGTTCTGCTGTTCAGTAAAACAGGTGTTGTATTAATAATTAAAATAATTATAAGAGTAATTCATTCTGAAGTCTCGCTGCTGTAATCTCATTATGTGTTGCTGTGATGTGTTTGGTGTCATCCTATGCGTGGGAAATTACAGTGCCGGAGACGATGTGATACTGTACTGTGGTTGTTGCAACAGATCTGTCTTCTCCAACTATACTTCCTGTTTAGAGCTTCCTCTCGCTCTCTTTGGGGTGAGTCGGTTCATGTAAATGAGGGAGGAGGCGGGGCTTTGTTTAGGGTAGGGCAGGGAGGGGGGGGGGGGGGGGTTAATATCCTGCACGCCACCTCCCGTCATCTATTCTCGGTGCAGGGGAGGTTCCCCGGCTCGTTCAGGTCCGGTGCTGAGCAGGAAGCTGGGTGTACTCGCTGCAGAGGGGCCCCTCTCTCTCTATCTGTATATCGAGGTCCCCCCCCCCTTCCTGTACGCAGCTGAGCATTCGCCGGCCAGTTTATCTCAGGAGCCCTTTTGTCCCCCGGTCACCTCCCACCTACATTTATTAATTTTTGATTTGTCAATAACGAATAAAACTGCACGGGGGAAGGACGGAAACACAGAAGATATATTCTAAATGATGGATCATTAAAATTATAGACCACTATAATATTCCTTATAAGTAACCAGGAAGTAAGTAATAAGAAATAATGGCAATAGGACAGGAAATAAATATATGATTTAAATAATGAGGGAAAAAAAGACTATTTTCTAACCTTTCACTTTTTATTCTTATTATTTTAATATTTTAAATGTTGTCTTATTGTGGCGGTGTGGCTCAGGAGGAAGTGGGGAAACAGTGATTGGTAATTAGATGAGTGGTGCGCACGTGCCTAAAGGAAGAAGAGTAGACGCCGGGTTGAGGTCCTGCTCCGGTTATGAAGTCGTTACAGTAAATGACAACTCAACATTTTGCATCCCTGCTGCTTCTGTACATTTGTTGTCAAAGTAAAAGGAAAAAAGAATGGACACACATTAACTTAAAAACGTAAGTTGCAGAGCATCAACACATTTACCTGTGAGCCCGCCTGACTCGTGTCTAGAAAGCCATTTGGGATCCCAACTCGTAGGAAGAAGAAGACATGTGTTTATGTCATTAACTGTCAAACCTTCTGGACACTAAATAAATAAATAAACTAGATTTCATGTTGGAAGTCAACTCATTTGGAGTCCCTACTCGTATGTTGTTGGCTGTAAGTAAAAGTTATTATTTTATTATTGTCCAGCTGCAGTGTAAACAGGTTCAGTCTGCAGAAGGTGTGCAGACTGTCTGCTGACCTGACATCTATGTGGATCCTTCCATCATTTAGCAGCAGGACAGCCAACAGGTTTTATTTGAGGGGGTGTCCCACTCACAGTGAGGGAGCAGCGAGCTGATTGGTCGATGCAGAGAGAAGTGAGAGAGCTGGTGTCTGGTTGGACCGTGTCCTGGATGTAGAAAGACCTGATCCACTCACAGCACGGTGGACCAGCACCAGAGTCTGGAAGCAGGAAGCAGCGACTGGTAACCAGTGAAGGAGGAGTGGTGCATTGTGGGAGAATTTGGGAGGTTAAAAACCAGTCGGGCTGCTGCATTCTGGGTGAGCTGTAGAGATCAGAGGGTACATGTTGGTCCAGCAGGAGGGAGCTGCAGTAGTCAAGGCGTGAGAGGTCAAGAACCTGGTCCAGAACCTGCGTCGCCTTCTGAGTCAGGAGGGGACGTGTCCTCCTGATGTTGTACAGAGTGTGTCTACAGGAGGGGACGTGTCCTCCTGATGTAGTACAGAGTGTCTGCAGGAGGGGACGTGTCCTCCTGATGTTGTACAGAGTGTGTCTGCAGGAGGGGACGTGTCCTCCTGATGTAGTACAGAGTGTCTGCAGGAGGGGACGTGTCCTCCTGATGTTGTACAGAGTGTCTACAGGAGGGGACGTGTCCTCCTGATGTAGTACAGAGTGTGTCTGCAGGAGGGGACGTGTCCTCCTGATGTAGTACAGAGTGTCTGCAGGAGGGGACGTGTCCTCCTGATGTTGTACAGAGTGTCTACAGGAGGGGACGTGTCCTCCTGATGTAGTACAGAGTGTGTCTGCAGGAGGGGACGTGTCCTCCTGATGTTGTACAGAGTGTGTCTGCAGGAGGGGACGTGTCCTCCTGATGTAGTACAGAGTGTGTCTGCAGGAGGGGACGTGTCCTCCTGATGTTGTACAGAGTGTCTGCAGGAGGGGACGTGTCCTCCTGATGTTGTACAGAGTGTCTACAGGAGGGGACGTGTCCTCCTGATGTTGTACAGAGTGTGTCTGCAGGAGGGGACGTGTCCTCCTGATGTTGTTCAGAGTGTGTCTGCAGGAGGGGACGTGTCCTCCTGATGTTGTACAGAGTGTCTCTACAGGAGGGGACGTGTCCTCCTGATGTAGTACAGAGTGTCTGCAGGAGGGGACGTGTCCTCCTGATGTTGTACAGAGTGTCTACAGGAGGGGGCGTGTCCTCCTGATGTTGTACAGAGTGTCTACAGGAGGGGACGTGTCCTCCTGATGTTGTACAGAGTGTGTCTGCAGGAGGGGACGTGTCCTCCTGATGTAGTACAGAGTGTCTCTACAGGAGAGGACGTGTCCTCCTGATGTAGTACAGTGTGTCTACAGGAGGGGACGTGTCCTCCTGATGTTGTACAGAGTGTCTACAGGAGGGGACGTGTCCTCCTGATGTTGTTCAGAGTGTGTCTACAGGAGGGGACGTGTCCTCCTGATGTAGTACAGAGTGTCTGCAGGAGGGGACGTGTCCTCCTGATGTTGTACAGAGTGTCTACAGGAGGGGACGTGTCCTCCTGATGTAGTACAGAGTGTCTGCAGGAGGGGACGTGTCCTCCTGATGTTGTACAGAGTGTGTCTGCAGGAGGGGACGTGTCCTCCTGATGTTGTTCAGAGTGTGTCTGCAGGAGGGGACGTGTCCTCCTGATGTTGTATAGAGTGTCTCTACAGGAGGGGACGTGTCCTCCTGATGTAGTACAGAGTGTCTGCAGGAGGGGACGTGTCCTCCTGATGTTGTACAGTGTGTCTGCAGGAGGGGACGTGTCCTCCTGATGTTGTACAGAGTGTGTCTGCAGGAGGGGACGTGTCCTCCTGATGTTGTACAGAGTGTGTCTGCAGGAGGGGACGTGTCCTCCTGATGTTGTACAGAGTGTGTCTGCAGGAGGACCCGGCTGTCAGTGAACATTTTGCATCCCTGATGCTGCTGTTAGTCAAATAGATTTTCTGGACATAAAATAACAACAAAAAAACTATTTAGAGCAGGACATTTTTACTTGAGAAGTACCATAAATCATGTGGGGAACACATTTGGAATCCCAAGTCATATAAAACTTGTAATTTGGGATCCTGCTGGGCTTAAATTCAGTCATTGTAAAGAAAGACACTTAGCTAACTTTTTGCTAGTTCATATTGACTTGCTAGTTGCAGTTACAACAAATGCCACCAGCAGCACACGACTCAGTGAACATTTTGCATCCCTGCTGCTATTAGTTTAAGTTAAAACAACATTTCTAGACATAAAATAACAAAAAGAAAACATTATAGAACACAACATTTTCTTTTCATTGGAGAAGTACCAGGAATCAATCAGCAGAACACATTTGGAATCCCAACTTGTATGTAACTTGTAATTGTGCATCCCCACTGGGCTTAAATTCACAATCATGGTTGAAAAAAAGGATATTTTCATTAGATGACACATTTGGGATCCCAACTCGTATTTTCAATGGCTGTGACTGAAACGCAGCACTTATTTATGACATTAGCTTTAATATCAAACTTGTGTGGAACCAAAACAACATAATAAAGCAGGACATTTGAATGTTAGACGTGCAGAATCATGAGGCAAAACAGCAGAACACATTTGGGATCCCAACCTATATTTTAAAGCTGCTCTGAAAGCGATAAAGTTCAGCTTGTTCAGCCAGTTTACGGATATGTAGTAGATTGTGATGTTAGTAATGCGGTACCATCAGGATATATTCAACATTTCAAACAGATTTCTGTCCTCGCCCCGTTAATTTAATGAAACTGCAACTGGACCCGTCTAAGTGAGATCATGGAGTCAACACGGATCAAATCAAATCAAATGTATTTGTATAGCCCAATATCACAAATTATACATTTGTCTCAGTGTGCTTTACAGACTGTACAGGTTACGACACCCTCTGTCCTTAGACCCTCTGTCCTTAGACCCTCTGTCCTCAGACCCTCTGTCCTTAGACCCTCTGTCCTTAGACCCTCTGTCCTCAGACCCTCTGTCCTTAGACCCTCTGTCCTTAGACCCTCTGTCCTCAGACCCTCTGTCCTCAGACCCTCTGTCCTTAGACCCTCTGTCCTTAGACCGTCAGACCCTCTGTCCTTACACCCTCTGTCCTTAGACTCTCTGTCCTTACACCCTCTGTCCTTAGACCCTCTGTCCTCAGACCCTCTGTCCTCAGACCCTCTGTCCTTAGACCCTCTGTCCTTAGACCGTCAGACCCTCTGTCCTTACACCCTCTGTCCTTAGACTCTCTGTCCTTACACCCTCTGTCCTTAGACCCTCTGTCCTCAGACCCTCTGTCCTTAGACCCTCTGTCCTCAGACCCTCTGTCCTCAGACCCTCTGTCCTCAGACCCTCTGTCCTTAGACCGTCAGACCCTCTGTCCTTACACCCTCTGTCCTTAGACCCTCTGTCCTAAGACCCTCTGTCCTAAGACCCTCTGTCCTCAGACCCTCTGTCCTTAGACCCTCTGTCCTTAGACCCTCTGTCCTTAGACCGTCAGACCCTCTGTCCTCAGACCCTCTGTCCTTACACCCTCTGTCCTCAGACCCTCTGTCCTCAGACCCTCTGTCCTAAGACCCTCTGTCCTCAGACCCTCTGTCCTTACACCCTCTGTCCTCAGACCCTCTGTCCTCAGACCCTCTGTCCTAAGACCCTCTGTCCTCAGACCCTCTATCCTTAGACCGTCAGACCCTCTGTCCTTACACCCTCTGTCCTCACACCCTCTGTCCTTAGACCCTCTGTCCTTAGACCCTCTGTCCTCACACCCTCTGTCCTTAGACCCTCTGTCCTTAGACCCTCCGTCCTTAGACCGTCAGACCCTCTGTCCTTAGACTCTCTGTCCTTACACCCTCTGTCCTTAGACCCTCTGTCCTTACACCCTCTGTTCTTAGACCCTCTGTCCTTACACCCTCTGTCCTTAGACCCTCTGTCCTTAGACCCTCTGTCCTTACACCCTCTGTCCTTAGACCCTCTGTCCTTACACCCTCTGTCCTTAGACCCTCTGTCCTTAGACCCTCTGTCCTTACACCCTCTGTCCTCACACCCTCTGTCCTTAGACCCTCTGTCCTTAGACCCTCTGTCCTTAGACCGTCAGACCCTCTGTCCTTAGACCCTCTGTCCTTAGACCCTCTGTCCTTAGACCCTCTGTCCTTACACCCTCTGTCCTTACACCCTCGCATCGCACAAGGAAACACTTCCTAAAAGAAACCCCATAATTAAAGGGGGAAACATGTTAGAATCCTCAGGGAGAGACTGAGGAGGGATCCCTCTCCCAGGACGGACAGACGTGCAATAGATGTCGTGTGTACAGGATAAACAACATAGTACAAATACAACATTTGACAGAAATGATGTTGTGTTGAAAAAGAGAAAGTTTGGATGAATCCAGGAAAATGTCAAAAAGGCTTCCCGGTGTCCAGCAGGACCAGGGCAGCAGGCGCAGCCACGATTCATGATCCTGACGTAAACTTTATCAGAGGCAACCTGCCACATGAGACACAGACACTCCGGGGATGATGCCCCGGATGATGAGTTAGAAACATACATTTACATAAATGCATACAGATAGAGAGGAAGAGAAGGAAGAGAGCAGGGAGGTGTTCCCCGGCAGTCTAAGCCTATAGCAGCATAACTAGGGGCTGATCCAAGGTCCAAGATTTCTCGACTTTTGTTTTAGTTTGCGGATTTGTAAATGAAGCCGGAGCTTTCTTTTTCTGTTTTATGATTTTCTTCTTTAGAGGAGCGACAGAGTCGAGTGTTATTCGCAGTGAGGCTGCAGCGCTATCAACAAGATGATTAATGTGGGAGGGACTAAAGTTAGCATTGGAGTCCTCTGTTATATTGATATTGAGTCCTGGTATTGAATTAAGTGCTGATGGAATCACTTCCTTAAATTTAGTCACAGCACTTTCAGATAAACATCGAGCGTAGGATGTTCTGCCTGCTGGCTTGTAGTCCAGTAACAGGACTTCAGAAGTTATTAAAATGTTCTGATAAAAGAGGATTATGTGGACACACTGATACACTTTCAATTTCAACACCATATCCCAGAACAAGGTCCAGAGTGTGGTTTAAACAGTGAGTTGTTCATGTACATTCTGACTGAACCAGTGAATCTAATATTGAGATAAATGCATTATTAAGGCTCGGTGGAGTGGATTCATTTAGACATATTCTTCATGTCTCAGCAGGTTTCAGTGAGACAAAATAAATCAATCTTATTATCTGATATTAAATCATTTACCAATCCAGCTTTCGTTGATAAAGATCTGATGTTTAAGAGCCCACATTTAATGTTTCGATTTAGTTGTACTTTTGCAGCGGTGTTTATTTTAATGATGTTTTCATGTATAACTCCTCTTCTGTTAACCATAGACTTGATTAGTTTCAGTGGTCGTGGGGCAGACACAGTCACTATGGGGATTTGAGTGGGTGACTGCCCGGAAAGAAGCACAGAGAAGTGTGTAAGACTGCAACTCTGTCTCCTGGTCTTAACTCTGGGTTGTCATGGATTAGGTCCACTAATAGACTGTGTAATATTATTGGATATGAGATCTGCTCCAGCCAAAGTAGGATGGATGCCGTCACTCCTGATCAGACCAGGTCTTCCCCAGAAAGTCCGCCGTCCGGTTCAAACCCCGTTTAGTTTCCCGGAGACGCCGCAGTGAATACATTTATGTGTTTGACCATTTATTTATTTTTGGAAACTTGTCCAGAAACCCACAGTGTTGTCATGTAGCAAACACTGGAGTTTTATGGAAGCAAAATGGTGCAAAGATTTCCTTTCCTTGCTATTTAAAATAATAATATTGCAGCTGTTCTACTTTACAAACGTGGACAATAATGTGAAACCTGGTTTGTAAAGACGTTCCTTGGTTTTGATTTAAATTCAGGTCTTTGATTCCGGTTGAAGAGGGCTTATCATATATTATGAACATCATGTTAGGATGACGGTGTTTTAGGCCATTGTACGTCAAAACTAAAATATTCAGTGAAAAAACTGAATTTCCAAGATGACCTTTACGATAAAAAAACGTATTCTCTGACAATAAAGTCGCATATGTACGAGAAGGAAACGTGGATATTCTCTGAGATCAAAGTTGTACGTTAAGAGAAGAAACTCTTTTGCTTGAATAAATAACCTGCAGTCGAGAAACTTCAAAGTAATTGAATCGACCTCCTGGCGTTTCTTCAGGTTGACCGTATGGACGGCTGCACGATGACGACTATGGAGCTGAAGCCGTGCATCGAGTACCACGACCTGGAGGCCGCCGAGGCGCTCGTCAGCATGAGCTTCTGGGGTCAACGGTCGCACAAGCCCCGCCCACTGACCCCCACCTCCGACTCCTGCGACTCCATCCATCTCCACCCGGAGGGGGGGGACGCTCCCAAAGACCTGATCGCTCTGTCCTCACTGGTGAGAAACGCTTTAAATGTACTTTTATTATTCTACACATATTGATTGTAAAACAATATATAATTATCTGTAATTTAATTTATTTCAGTTATTTAAAATAAATATAAAACACATTCTCAACAACAAAATCTCAAGTGAGAAAGTGTGAAATAAATATAACGCATCTTGTCTGGTTTCCTCCGTCAGTGTATGACTCCACCTCACAGTCCGAGCTTTGCCGATGCCTCCACCACCAGCTCCGCCCCGAGCCCCTGCGGGCCAGTCTTACCCCGCCCTGTCCTCAGCGCCGCCTCAGAGACCTCAGCACTTCCACCTCAGACGCAGTCGTCCTGTGCGGCTCCGCCCGGCAGAGCGATGCTCACCAGTGTCATCCGCCACACCGCCGACAGCCTCAGCATTCCTCCATCCGCCGCCACTTGGCCGACAGAAGCCTCCACGCCGCCTCAGCCGGGAGCGGCACGGACTCTTCCAGAGGAGAAGGGCGGCGCCGACAGCCCGTGCTCTCTTCCTCCTCTCCTGCACTCCTCCCCGCTGTCTTCCTCCGCGCCGGTCCTCTGCCAGGTGTTCCCTGTGAGCAGCCGGACGGGGATGATCTCCGCCTTCGTGCAGGCTCCGCTTCAGGTGCAGACTCCCGGGGGGCACAAGTCCATCCTGCCGCAGTCTCCTTCCAGCTTTGCGCAGCCCCTGCTGGTGGGCTCCACCATGCCGCAGGGGACCGTGATGTTCGTCGTCCCCCAGGCGTCCGTCTCCCAGGCGCCGCAGGGCCCGCAAACTGTCATGACCCTGGGCAACACAAAGCTCCTCCCCCTGGCCCCGGCCCCCGTTTACATGCCGACGGGAGCGTGCGGCGGCGTCTCGCAGGCCGACTTCTCCCGCAGACGAAACTACGTCTGCAACTTCCCCGGCTGCAAGAAAACCTACTTCAAGAGCTCCCACCTGAAGGCTCACCTGCGCACACACACAGGTGCACTTTTATTTATTTAAACACCTTTCATACAAACATGCAGCCAACGAGCGCCACGTACTTATTTAATAAATAAAGGAAGAAATTACATTTTGCAAAACTTTGAATGTTAAAAGTCAATAGATTAAAGTCAGTAAAATAAAATAATGTAGAAAGCAATTATTAAATCCTAAAACACTTAAATACAAACTAATATTGTAATAAGCAATGATTAACAACTTGCGTTATAACAAAGATCTTGTAAAGTACTAACCGTCTTCTTCCTGCAGGCGAGAAGCCCTTCAGCTGTCACTGGGAAGGCTGCGACAAAAAGTTTGCCCGCTCCGACGAGCTCTCCCGCCACCGCCGGACGCACACCGGCGAGAAGAAGTTCGCCTGCAACGTGTGCGACCGGCGCTTCATGCGCAGCGACCACTTGACCAAACACGCCCGGCGGCACATGACCACCAAGAGGGCGTCATCGTGGCCCGCCGAGACCCGAGACCTCAACAAGGTGGCGCTGACCAAGGGCCCAAACAGAGGCCCCGCACTTCCTATCGGCATGCTGGTGTCCACCGCCAACTAACAGGAGCCTCAACTCAGGACCCCGAACTGTGACTTTCAATCAGCTCCACATCAGGAGGATCTTTTCTACAAATCAAACTCTGCTGGTCAGACACTGAGCGCCGGCTGCGTGTACATGAACGACAACATTAAAACACAATAATCCTTAAAAAAAAAAATGCAACAAATCGTCCTGAAGGTGGCGCTCGAGCTTTGTCTAAATCAAGAGGGTTTATCTTCTGTACGGTGGCCTTTTTAGGACAGACTTCTTCCAGCTGTATTTTGAGCTGAATGCTAACGTTAGCATGTTAGCATGGTAATGTCATATAATGTCAACATGCTGATGTTTAGCACACGCGCTAACATTTAGTATGTAAAGCTTAGCGTGTTAGCATGCTATCCTGCCAACTTTAATATGCTGACATTCGTGCAATTAGCATGCTAATGTTAGCATGTTGTTTGGAAGGGGAGCTCATCTATGCTCCCCAGCTCAATATCCTCATAATGACTCATTTGGAAGACTTTTTAAAGGGTTTATATTTTATATTTTACATTTTACTTCATATTTCAAATCTGTTTTTATACATATAAACTAGAGCTTCAACAATTAGTCGAGCAACAGAAAAACTAAGTAATTTCTGAGGCAAAAATGTCTTTAAATGCTGTTTTCAGCCTCTCAAATATGGAGATTTCCAGCTTTTCTCTGTTTTATATCATATTAAAAGTGAATATCTTGAACTGACAAAACAAGACATTTAAAAACTGGGGTGGACATGTTTCACTGTTTTCTGACCTTTTATAGAGCACACTATTAATCCAGAAAATAATGTGCAGATTAATCGGTAATAAAAAGGATAGCTATAGTATATAAACACTGTTGAAAAGTGTTTTAACTTTAATTTTCCACCACAGTTGCTGTGTTTGGAAACCAGAATAAAGTGCCCGGGTGATTCAAAAGACTAAAATATGAGTGTTTGTATGACATAATTAACGAGAGTTAAATAATAATTGAATTAAAGTCGTGTAGGCGGAGCCGGAGCAGCCAGCAGAGGTCAGAGCGAGTTTTTCCCGCCCTGCTCAGGACATTTTATTCCCACAAACTCACGGGAGGAGGAGGAGGAGGAGGAGGACGAAGGCGACAGGCTGCTATTCATCCACGGACAGAAACCAACAAAAACCTGACATTGCACTGGATTTTTTAAATCTTGCTTGTTTTTGTACTCTCTCCGTGTATAATCATGTTTACTTCATGTGTAAATGTCACGTTTAGCAAAAATGTATGCACTCTTTATTTTTTGCCAAAGCCTCTGTATCGTGCTTTTATTATTATTATTATTATTATTATTATTATTATTATTATTATTATTATTATTAGCCTACTTTTGTTAATTTGTCTGACTGTAAATGTTGTAAATATATTGATATCTATATAAATGTTACGTGTATTCCAATCTGCATTTATTGACAGTACGAGTTGATATTTTTTAAACGTCAGTGGACAGTATTCCTCACTGTGATGCTACCTACTATCTTTGCTTTACACAATTGTTATTTAATAAACATTTGTTGAGGAAAAAGTGCAGTTTTTATTTGATAGCCTGATTTGGCCCATAGTGTAGCCAGTAAGAAAATACCTCGTTATTAAATGTTATTCTTAATAATAACGGCTTATATCGGAATAAACACATTTCTGAACATTTGCCTGTAAGCGATGTTGAAGAATATGGTTTTTATAATAAAAATTTACCACGAAAATACATGTTGGTTTGTAGTTTGTTCTTTTTTCGCTGCATTACATTTCATCTAGTTTCGTCTTGTTTTATTTTTAGGTGTATATTTAGGAATTAATCAGTGACAGCACATGGGAAATTAGCATCAGCGCTAGGCTAACTGTGGCTACTTACATTTTTCTGTTAATAAAAAACCTTTATTTTGAAAAGTAAAAGGAAGTGTTCAACATTTTCTGTGAGAGATGTTCAGATGGATATTTCAGGAGTTAGCTTAGCTTAGCATAAAG
Organism: Cottoperca gobio; assembly: GCF_900634415.1. Classification (NCBI taxonomy): domain Eukaryota; kingdom Metazoa; phylum Chordata; class Actinopteri; order Perciformes; family Bovichtidae; genus Cottoperca; species Cottoperca gobio. The sequence goes on from NW_021167063.1 coordinate 25,716, forward strand.
ACTGGAAACAGGTGGGAACAGCTAGCCTGACTGTCCAAAGTACAAACAATATACCGACCACCTTTAAGGTATTTTACTCGAGTATTTTCATTTTCTGCTACTTTATACTTTTACTTTCAATATTGAACTTTTTACTGCAATATGACAGCTTTAGTGACTTTACAGATTCAGATGAATAATACAAAATATAAATAAATTATGTGTTATTACTAAACTAGCCAGCAGTATTAACACATTAATGCATCAATTATTATAATAATATAATATATATTATTCTGTAGAATGAGTACTTTTACCGTGGTACAACAAACGTTACTGCAATTAAGGATCTGAGTACTTCTTCCACCTCTGGTCATATCTCATATATATTTAATTAGCATAACAATGCAAATTAAAGATGAATAAAAAAAAGAAAAAGGAGATCATGCAAGTAAAGACAAAAACTAAAATAGTAAATAAACAAGAGATAAAATAAGATATAACATAAATAACATGTAAAATAAAGTAATATAAATTAGACAGTAATTGCAAATGAATACTGAAATATTAATTAATTTAGTAAATGTACATGAGTAAATGTATATGCACAATGATAAGTATAAATATACGTGTAAACGGTAAGTAAAAGTCCAATATAAAAAGGTAAAGTGACTATATAATGGTGAAAAAAGATAATGAGCGTCAAATAATCTAATTTGTTTTTAATCTGCTTCCATCGCTATATATATATATGTCTAATATAACAAAAATAACAGAATCATAAATGTCTACATTTACAGCTTTGTCCCATTTTGAGAAATTATTATTTTCCTGCTCACTTCTGTGAATTTAGGTCAAAGATATGAACCGTGAAAAGGCGGGAGAGACTTTATATAAACCTTTATATAAATCTTTATAAACACATGATATGTTGTATATGATGAAGTTTCTGCTCGACGACAGCAGCGCTGTTACGTGTTTTGTGTTATACAACCGGGGCTACACGCCACCCGGTAACAGCGATCAACCAATCAGGAGCCAGCGCTCAGGGGGTGTGACCAATGGGAAAGCACGGCGAGTGCCGGGAAACGTGAGAAGGGCACGTCATTGGCTGATAAAGTACCCGCCTACATGCCTTACTGACCGACATTCAAAAGAAGCCAAAGAAAATTAATATAAAAATAATATATATATATATATATATATTTATGAATATAAATATAACCAGGAGTCTGGTGGAGCCAGAGTAACAGGGACATCATGTGGTGGAGAGCAGTACTGCAGCCGAATATAAAAACTATGACAAAAACAATATTTAAAACATATTATATCAATATAATGGAGGTGGAAGAAGTACTCAGATATTTTACTGCAATACAACTATTAGTGTAAGTGTAAAAATATTATGTTACAAGTAAAAGTCCTAAATCTTATTAAGGAAAAGTGCACAAGTAATTGCATCAAAATATACTAAAAATACCAAAAGTTTCATCAAGTTTACAAAAAGACACATATAATCTATGTCTTTTCTTATAATGTAGAAAATTGAAAGAGGCATTTCTGGATTCTTATTTTTGTTTAATACTTTATTAAAGACAATGTCATGTCTAAATAACAGCACCAATTTCAATCAAAGATGCTCCAAAATCAGTCCTGCAAAGTCACAAAGGTTGCGTCTAATAGCACAGATCATAGCTTAAGAGTTCATATAATATTTTATGGCATCCACATATTCAATGATTTCATTCTAAAAATAGGAAAGAAGCTGTTGAATTTTACATGTGTTGATGTAGTATTTAGTAAATAAAAATAAAGGATTTATTATAAAAATATATAAACACACGAAAGAAAATATCCTTAAAACAAAAAGAGAAATTTGCAATGGAATCTGTTTAGATTTATCTGTATTAAGAATAAGATAAGGTGCCATCTATTGAAATGTGTCTTAGCCTAACCCTTTTCTGCAGTCACACTCAATGTCCCGTTTATACATCTGAAGGAAAGATTTTACTTAAAATTAATTTAAACGTAACTGCTCTCACTTTATTAGTAAGAAAATACTTGAGAGGACCCCAACCTGTCGACAGGGGGCGACTCCACCTGTTGACCTACATTTACAGGCTGTGTTGTTGTCTTCTCAGCAGCCAATCAGTGCGCTGCATTCCGGAAACAGCTGATCAGTGACGTTCGACTGTTTCGAGGGGAAAAAATAGCAATTTCATTATCAGAGAAGAAACAACACATCCAGATACACACAAGAATCCAGCCTATAAACACACTTTAACACTTTGATTATGACACTTTCACATAATCAACAATAAAAACACATTGATGTCAGACACATAAAAATGCTAAAATAGGTGCTAAAAAAGATGCAAAAACAGTTTAACTAATCTACATAATAATCATACATAATCTACAGAAAACACCTACATTTTACTTTTTGCGATTTCAACATATCTTTTAACTTTATAACACTATTTTAGAACCACAGATCAACGTGTTTTAGTGTAAAACAAATGTCTAAATCTGAAATGTTGCATAAATGCTCATTTTAATAGTTTTGTAACACCGCACAAACAAAGCCGTCTGATTTTCTGCAGCTGTCGGGCGGCACGTGAGCTCTACTCGCAACCCGATTGGCTCCGGCACAGCGTCAGTATAAAGAGTCGGCACGAGCTGCTTCACGATTGGTCGGCTGCGTTCTCGCGCCAATATTTCAATAAAAAGGGCGAGCGGACTCAGGAGCCTCCTCAGTCTCTGCTCTTCGTCTGTGTCTCAGCTGCTTCTTAGTTTATATTTCTTTTTAAATTCACAATCTTTTGATTTGTTAACTTATTTTTTATTCACACGTCCGTCTGAACGCGAGGATATCAACATGCAGTCTGCTCGCGCTCCTCTCTCCGGGAGGAAAGAGAGCTCCCTGAGCGGTCAGATCAACAACATGGCGCTGGACAAAGAGAACACGGTGAGAGCTGGAACACAACACGATGAAGCTCAACAGTTCACATGTTAAACATCACGGCAGCCATTTTATATCCACTACAGCCCGAGCAGGCTGAATGTAATGTGTGTTTCAGTCTGTTATTAGGAACTTAAACGCAGTAATCCAGTTTCTAAAGGGTTTCGTTCACTGAGGATTTCTTCGTTGTTCTTTCAGCCACCGAGTCTGAACACGACCCGCATCCTGGCGTCAAAAACGGCGCGTAAAATCTTCGACGACGCGGTAAGTGAGTCCAGATCTGCGGGAAGCTTCCAGACTTCATCACTTCACTGCCGGAGGATCTGCATCACTTTAAAGTGCTTATTAGTTTGTGTTGTTGTTGTGGCGCCTAAAATGTCATTCTGGCGCCAAACCTGGACAATCAGCTGTTCCTGTTGACCAGCTGCTGCCACTTTTCTTTGTTGAAGATTAAATGACGTTAATGTTTCAGTCAGTTGTCTAATGTTGATGCAGTATGCACGCTTTTCCAAGTGTTTGCAGAGTACTGAGAGTTTGTGGTTGACGTCTTGTGTTTCGTCTCTCAGCCCAAAGCTGTGAAGCAGAGCAGCGAGGAAGAGGAGCCGCTGCTGAAGGACAACCCTCGCCGCTTCGTCATCTTCCCCATCCAGTACCACGACATCTGGCAGATGTACAAGAAGGCCGAGGCGTCTTTCTGGACCGCAGAGGAGGTACTGTGGACAGAGTCCGTCTTTAGTTTGTCCTCAGACCGTCTCTGAGACGTGTCCCATGTTGGAAACAGCAGGACGCCATCAGAACTCTAATGTCTTCATATAAAACGTGATCTGATGAACGTGTGCATCGCGTGACGTCATTAACTTCCTGTTTGTTCAGGTGGATCTGTCGAAGGACCTGCAGCACTGGGAGTCTCTGAAGGACGAGGAGCGCTACTTCATCTCTCACGTGTTGGCGTTCTTCGCCGCCAGCGACGGCATCGTCAACGAGAACCTGGTGAGCGTGTTTCCAAGGCAACGCGTTAAGAGGCCGTTAACAGTTGAAGATATTGTTTCTGAGCATGAGATTTAAGTTCACGTGGTCTGCTGCTGTGTTCCACCAGGTGGAGCGCTTCATGCAGGAGGTGCAGGTGACGGAGGCCAGGTGTTTCTATGGTTTCCAGATCGCCATGGAGAACATCCACTCGGAGATGTACAGCCTCCTCATCAACACCTACATCAAGAAGCCCACAGAGAGGTGAGTGGCTCCGGGTGCAGCCCCAGAAGTGTTGGGGGGGGGGGGGGGGGGGCAGGTCTGTAGTGATGAGAGGCGCAGGGGTACGGACCTCAGCCAATGATGGGGGCTGAGTGCTGCTGCAGACGTTCTGATTGGAGGACGAGTGGTTCACCGACAGAGCGGCAGCAGCACGAAACAGACGCCCGTCTGAACAGACGTCTGCCGAAACAGAGTTCCTCCGTCCGTCTGTATCGTGTCTGACGGTGTGTTCAATGACCCACAGAGAATACCTGTTCAACGCCGTGGAGACTCTGCCGTGTGTGAAGAAGAAGGCCGTCTGGGCACTCAACTGGATCGGCAACAAGAGCGCCAACTACGGTAACTGAGCCGCCGCGTGGCGCTGCTGGGGGTCGGGTACTGATCCGGTGTCGGGTATTGATGGTAACTCTGTGGTTCCTCCAGGAGAGCGCGTGGTGGCCTTCGCCGCCGTGGAGGGGATCTTCTTCTCTGGTTCCTTCGCTGCCATCTTCTGGCTGAAGAAGAGAGGCCTGATGCCCGGCCTGACCTTCTCCAACGAGCTCATCAGCAGAGACGAGGTGATTGGTTCAGAGCTTCATTATTGTACATCACAATTAAGTCACTATTTTGCTGCATTTGTGTTTCGGGTCCATTTATCGATCTTTTCCTTGAAGTCATGAACTTTGTTTCCACTTCTGGCCGTCCTGTGTCTCCCCCAGGGGCGTGGCTAGGTTTTCAGGTTTGGGTGGGCTTAGCCCAGAGGTGAGGTGGCGCTGTGTGCACCTGCATGGTAGTGCAGTCACCATTAAAGGAACTCAGATGGCCTGATGATGAAGTCTGGGAGTTCTGTACTGAGCAGAGCCGCGACACACGCAGTGTGTTCTGCTGGTTGTGTCATCTTACCTGGTCCGCGTTAGCTGGTCTGCGTTAGCTGGTCTGCGTTAGCTGGTCTGCGTTAGCTGGTCTGCGTTAGCTGGTCCGCGTTAGCTGGTCCGCGTTAGCTTGCCTTAGTCGTGTTGACATGTCTTAGGAGTAGGGTGGACTTCACATCCTCTAGGGGGGTCCGGGGGTGGAAGTGAATTGTCTGCATCTGGTGCACTTTGAGAGCAACATGAAGATCTAATAGAACAGTGTGGTCTTGGTAAGGGGAGGGGGCACAACTCAACACTAATATGAAATCTGCAGATTATGATTATCGATATTCACACTTTGTTTTCCATCGTGAACAAACGTCAGCTGTTCTGTAGCCACTTACAATAGTGGGGGGAGGGGGCAAATGACAGTTGAGAAGAGGTGCGTCTTGAGGCGGGACTGAAATATGGATGTCTTGGGGGAGGGACTTCCAGAGCCTGGGGGCTGCCCTGGAGAAGGCTCTGTCTCCAAAGCTGCGCAGCTCGGATTTGGGGGTGGAGAGGAGACCAGCTGAGGTGGATCTGAGGGACCGCGGGGGTTGGTAGGGGGGAGTTGGACAGTTGGCGTCTGTTGATGGAGCTTGCGGTGACGCCATATAGAAGAGTTGCAGTAGTCAAGGCGGGGGGGAAATGAAGGCGTGAATCCGTCTCAGCTGCTGGGGGAGTGGCAGAGGTAGATCTGAGTGTCGTCGGCATAGCAGTGGAAGTCCAGGTTGAAGTGGAGTACAGTACACGATACGCCACGGCTCTCCACACTGACTGGTTGTGTTGCCTTCAGGGTCTGCACTGTGACTTTGCGTGTCTGATGTTCAAACACCTGGTGAACAAACCGTCTGCAGACACCGTCACCAACATCATCAAGAACGCCGTGGAGATCGAGCAGGTGAGCGACTCTCGCGGATCCTCCGCACGTTTGTTCTGCTTCCCGTGCGTCCGCCGCCGTTTAACGGGTTTCTCTGCTGCGCCCTTTTGTTCTCAGGAGTTCCTGACGGATGCTCTGCCGGTGAAGCTGATCGGGATGAACTGCGAGCTGATGAAGCGGTACATCGAGTTTGTAGCTGACAGACTGATGCTGGAGCTCGGCTTCACAAAGGTAAAAGCATCCGGGGGGGGGGGCGGCGGCGACATGTTGATGCTCCATCAGTCCAGTTATGACAGTGAAACGTCTAAATGTGTAGTTAAAGATTCACTTTGATATCATTCAGAAAGCAGCAGATCTTCATGTCTGAGGCTGAAACGGCATTAAAGACGTTTCTGCAGACGCACGTGAGCAGGAAGTGGAAACACTGATCCAGGATCTGTTCATCACATGTTTGAACTCCAGCTTCATCTCATGATTCTAGTTTCTGAGATTTAACATTCACTATATTTATATATTTGAGTTTTTCTCCAAACTAAAATAGAAACCTGGAGCTCGTATCAGCGAGACTCCAGACGGCTGCAGTCTGAGAGAGTTCCACTCTAAAGTTCAGAGCACGTCTATGATTGTGTGTCTGGTGTTGCATCTGTGCTCTGTGGTGATGAGAGGCGCAGGGGTACGGACCTCAGCCAATGATGGGGGCTGAGTGCTGCTGCAGACGTTCTGATTGGAGGACGAGTGGTTCACCGACAGAGCGGCAGCAGCACGAAACAGACGCCCGTCTGAACAGACGTCTGCCGAAACAGAGTTCCTCCGGGACGAACGGACCCGCACCACTCTGACCCGCTTCTGTATCGTGTCTCTGCAGATCTACCGGGTGGAGAACCCCTTCGACTTCATGGAGAACATCTCTCTGGAGGGGAAGACCAACTTCTTCGAGAAGCGAGTGGGCGAGTACCAGAGGATGGGCGTGATGTCCGGCGCCACAGACAACACCTTCAGGCTGGACGCAGACTTCTGAGGTGTTCACCCCTCCCTCAGTGCATGCTGGGATTGTACATGTATACAAATAGTTTTATGATGCAGCTTCTTCGTGATGAAATCAGAAGAAGTTTTTGTAAATAACTTTTAATCTGCATTTTGTAACAACATGTAAATATACGAGCTCTTGTGTATGAAGTGGTGCGTTCAGGGACTGTTGAATATGTACAGATTTATATTTTAGGGACTTGGTTTTGTAATAAAACGTATTTAAAGTGAAACCTGGTTGTCGCCTCTTAACTTCATAAAAGAATCTGAATATTAATTATGATGAAGGATTTAATTCTCAGTGACTTCTTTGTTTTCCACGTTTTAATGTTAAAGTCACAACAAGTTCAACATCTGTTAATGTTCCAACATAACGTTCCCCTCAGCGTCACGATGAGCGTTAACTTCTAATAGTTCATCTTTACTGCCCAATAAAATGTCTTTTATAGAGACAACATGTTGTACACACTACAGGTGAACAGGGTCAAACATGTAACTAACAGATATCATGAAGCTTCCCCACTTCATGACTCACATCAACACAAGTTTATATTACAAGTGTTTAATATGTACATGAGGCGTTATGTAATGTAGCTGTTACACACACAGTTACAAACACAAACTTTATTATTTATATTAAATTATAGTTTCTGAGCTACTTGTACTCAGATCTTTTACTGCACTTTGAAAATAGTGCACTACAAGTTGTGTTAACTTAAGTAAAAGTACGTAAGTATTATCAGCAATGTACTTAAAGAGCCTTGAAATGATATCTGGTCCGTGTTGTTGGGCTGGTGTATGATGGAGGTTTCATATCTATTGTGAAATGTGCCATATATATATTTTTTATTATTACTGATGTATTTGTAATAAATCACGATCATAACAGCATAAAAATGACTTCCGCTAACAACAATCGGTCGCTGCGCCGGAAACATCCACTTCGGTGATCTTCGGGCGATGACGTCACAAGTAAAACACAGCCGCCGCCAGTGTTCATCTGCGTTGAAGCGTCCAGCGAAGACTGCTGTCATTTATTATGATAAAGAATGGACAACAATCGATCGCCAAGAATAATTGGCAAGCGATGTGTTGTGTGGGGATGTGGGGCCGTCTCCAAATTTATGCATTTATGTAAATGTATGTTACTAACTCACCATCCGGGGCATCATCCCCAGAGTGTCTGTCTCTCATGTGGCAGCTAGCTAGCTGATAAAGTTTACGTCAGGATCAGGAATCGTGGCTGCGCCTGCTGACCTGGTCCTGCTGGACACCGGGAAGCCTTTTTGACATTTTCCTGGATTCATCCAAACTTTCTCTTTTTCAACACATCATTTCTGTCAAATGTTGTATTTGTACTATGTTGTTTATCCTGTACACACGACATCTATTGCACGTCTGTCCGTCCTGGGAGAGGGATCCCTCCTCAGTCTCTCCGTGAGGTTTCTTCCATTTTTCTCCCTTTAATTATGGGGTTTCTTTTAGGAAGTTTTTCCTTGTGCGATGCAAGGGTCTAAGGACAGAGGGTGTAAGGACAGAGGGTGTAAGGACAGAGGGTCTAAGGACAGAGGGTGTAAGGACAGAGGGTGTAAGGACAGAGGGTGTTGTAACCTGTACAGTCTGTAAAGCACACTGAGACAAATGTATAATTTGTGATATTGGGCTATACAAATACATTTGATTTGATTTGATCTGAGGACGCCGTCACACCCTCATAACTTCAGAGTCTGAAAACACATCAGAGTGATGTCAAAACCAGTGGAACCGGTGTCAGGAAGCCAGTCAGTGAGAGAAATCACACAGTAGATGATGTAGTTCTACTAGCTGTCCACTAGATGGTGCTAACTAACCATCTCATGAAGTAAAGATCAGCTCTGACACATGTGATCCAGCAGCAGTGTGGATCACATGCACATCTTACTGATAAAAGTCACTGAAGCTTCACTGTAGTGATGTTACGTGCTGTGACGAGTAATCAGGGAAGTTTTCTGTGAAGCGCATATCGAGGCTTGTGTTGTTTTACATCAGTGGAAACGGGTCAAACCTTCAAACTGTAACTGGTGTTAAACACAGCAGCCTCAGAACTACCAAACAATTTGCACTCTTTAGTGTTCCAATGATAAACGAGCACAAAGGACGAAGTCTGAGGCTGTTAGCACACGTGGCCGTGCTCTTGTGTATTCTATTTGCACTTTTATGTCTTACGGCAGGTGCTAACCAAAGTCCGGTCAGGTCGGGTTTTCAGTTTTCTACAGAACCGCTAATCCAAATAACTTCACATGCAGCACAGCACTGCCACGGGTCATCAGCAACTCACACGGCAAGGAGGAAGTAGATCGGTCCGAGGATTGGCAAGATAATCGAAACTCAGATACACACACATATACACACGTATCATCATGTAATTACGCAGTTACAAACTTTAAATACAACCTCCTTCATACGCAGAACGCAAAAAAGCCAGCTCTACATGACAGAGCGCCGATGGGGAGTCTTACATCAAGCTCACCCCTTGAACTTGTCTGTATTGACTTTCTCCACCTTGAGACCAGCCGTGGTGGGTACGAGTATATTCTGGTGGTAATTGAGCACTTCACCAGGTTTGCCCAAGCATATTACACGAGAAACAAGGCCGGCAAAACTGCTGCTGACAAGATTTTTAATGACTTTGTCCCTCGATTTGGATACCCTGCCAAACTGCACCATGATCAGGGTCAGGAGTTTGAAAATGAGCTTTTCAGAGCTCTCAGACAGTTCTCCGGTGTGAGCCATTCCAGGACATCCCCTTACCATCCACAAGGCAACCCTGCAGAGAGGTTCAATCATCGGACACTTTTGCAAATGCTTCGAACACTAGGCGAGAAAGAGAGAGAGACCTGGAAGGATCACCTGCCACATGTCATTCATGCGTACAATTGTACCAAGCATGAGTCAACAAGCTACTCCCCATACTATCTGTTGTATGGTCGCAACCCACGTCTTCCTGTTGACCTGCTCTTTGGGTTGGTAACAGAAGAAGAAACAAGCACAGCAAGAGGGTACACAGAAAAATGGGCAGAAAAGATGATTGAGGCATATAAAATAGCAAGCACAAACAGCCAACAGTCGAGTGCTAAAGGCAAACACTACGATGACCGAAGAAACAGAGGTGTGACTCTTCAGCCAGGAGATAGGGTCCTTGTCCGTAACGTTGCTGAAAGAGGAGGTCCATGCACTGGACTACACTACACCGCTTCTCTGCTCCCTTCACTGGCTACCAGTGGCGGCCCGAATCTGCTTCAAGACTCTGGTGCTGGTCCACCGTGCTGTGAATGGATCAGCCCCTTCCTACATCCAGGCCATGGTCCAACCAGACACCCCAGCGCGTTCACTTCACTCTGCGTCAACCAATCGGCTCGCCACTCCCTCACTGTGAGTGAGATCCAGATTTCCCTCAAACAAAACCCGACTGTTTACTATCCTGGCTCCAAAATGGTGGAACGACCTCCCCATTGATGTGAGGACAGCAGACAGTCTTCACACCTGCAGACTGAACACTCACAACTGTTCTTTGTATGTTGCACTTGTATTGGTTTGGCTTATTTATAGCGAATAGTTGAATTTGTATTCTATTGTTTCTGTATGTTGCACTTATGTTGCACTTCAAACTGGCTATTTGAAGACAGTGTTCACTTATACGATTGTATTTGAAGATATTGTACTTACAAGATTCTTGCTGTTCGGAGTTGTATCTCCAGGATTGTTTGCACTTTTTGTACGTCGCTTTGGACAAAAGCGTCAGCTAAATGAACTGTAATGTAATGTAATGTAATACAAACTAAAACCCTACTGGGAAAAGACAATCTACATTGTCCGAGAGCAGCTTGGTGAGAACGCAGTCTACAGGGAGTGGCCGTATCTACACGCTCCACAAAAATTTGTTGCTCCAAGTAAATGACTTACCGTTAGAGCTACCTGCAACAAACACACCTGTCAAGTCACAAAAGGGAAATGGAAAGAGAAAAAAACATTGAACACAATCGAGCAGACACATGACCATGATACAAGCGAGTCAGACGAAGAAGAGGAAGGACCACGGTATTGGCTGCGTATACCAAGAGTTGGACAGGTTACACCTGACCAAATGATAATCAGTGAGGTACAGAACCATCCTGAGCAGAGAGGAGCTTACTTTAGGGAAACAGTTCCTGTTGAGCCTGCATCTGAAAGGGAAAGTGTCATTGAGGAAGACCATGAAAGACAAAAGGAAAGTGCGTCAAGCGCTGTTGAACCCCAGCTTTACAATGAGCAGGAGTTGCCTCCGGCTAATGATCCAGGCAGAGAGGTCCAAGAGACTCAGCCAGACACTCAGCCTACACTGCGAAGGTCTACCAGAGATCGACAACCTGGCCAGTGGTTCACATACACCTCTCTAGGTCAACCAACTTACCAGCCACGTGTCATTGTGAGTGCAATAGGGACTCAGCCCATAGTCTCCACTCAACAGTCCACAGTCGTACTTTCCCTCATTCCAACTTGCACCCATCATCCCTCCTACATACTTGCCAGTCACCTATCCTATTCACTGTTATTGAATAGTTAATGGATATTGTGTACTTACACAGGGTTACTATTAGCTACATTTCTTTAGATTTTGGGTATTCAATAAGTTTATGTGTTTTGTGTATTATTGAAAGGTTACGTGACCAATGAAAAACAAAAGGAACACATTAAGTTGAACTGCTAATAGCAAGTGTCAGGAGCCACTTTTGTTGGTGGAGGAGTGTGTGGCCCACCCCAAAACTGTGTTTATTTAATTTAGTAAACTGAACAGGCAATTTCAGGGATTTTCCAGGTCTAATATTATTCCTATTAATGTAGGTGACAATCACGTCATTTTACTTTTCCATATGTATTGTGGAGAGATGTTAAATATAAGCAGCACTAAGGTGGAACTGTTGACACGAGCAGTTGCGCTCCGGGTTGTCTTAGGGGGGGAATCTCTGCCCCCTCCTCAAAAGCAATCTGGATGACGAACTGGATGCTCCGTGTCTTTATTGCTGCTGCACTCTATCTGTATTTTACAGAATCATTTATTGTTGCTGTGGTACCAACTTTGGGACCCGTAACATAATCAAACATTTAGCCGACGACACTCTATTATATCTGCTCAGAATCTGGCAGATCTACCCCCAAATGTATAATCCCAATCTTTAAAAAGCTTCTGAAACACAAGATATTTTCTTCTGTTACAATCCCAATGAATGAGTTCATACAGCCACATGTTTGTAATGTTTAACTCTTGTTACATCCTGAAGAACAAAGTGCATTCTGGGGATTTATGGGTGCAGAGAGAACATCAACGTCTTTTAAATCTTTACATTTATCTTCAAATATATAAATATATATATATTGGAAGATGGCTGTATTTGAGCCCTAAACACTTCAGAGTATTAAGAGTTAAAAATAAAAGCATCTCAGTCACGTTGATCCAAACTGCCAGAGCAGTTCAGACACGCCCTGCATCACTGATGATGGGAACTCACATTACAACCAAACTGCTGTTGATTCTACTTGAGAAACACGAACAACATTACATGGAAATCTTTCTACAATAATTCTTCTTTACCTCGGAGAGAAACTCTACACAATGTTTGAAACAGATCTTTAGAATGAGCATGAAGAAACATGTGTCCTGTCCAGTTCAACAGTGATACAGCACAATGTGATCAAAGTGATCCTGATGATCAAACATTTACAGATTCCTCTGGGAGGATTCTCACCTGCTGAACTCACTTCAGGTCAACTGACAGACACTTTCCACCTTCATGTGTGGAGGAAACACTGCTCCTTCCTCCTCAGTCCTACGTCTGTGTGGGTTTGATCTGAGGACCCCGTCACACCCTCATAACTTCAGAGTCTGAAAACAGAGTGATGTGAAAACCAATGGAACCAGTGTCAGATATCAGCCAATAAGATTTATTATTTTATTTCCTTGGCACTCCCTTACCTGCCTAAGGTGATCGGCTAACTTATGTTGTTACTTACCTGTAGTAATAACACAGAGCAAGTTTAATTAACAAAGCTGAATACAACACACAAGTAGCCTGAGGGAGCAGGCGAAGGCAACAAGAAACAGGACAGACCAGGACGGCACGAGGGAACACCAGGAAACATGGATGACGGACTGACAAGGAACAATGGGACATATGGGTGTATATATACTGTATACAGTATACACACAGACACTAATCACAAGACTAGCACACAGCTGCAGGAGGCATCAAACACGAGTGGCAGCAGGCTGATTACACACAGGAGGATCAAATCAGGACAAATAAATCACAAAAGGCGGGAAAACACAGGAAGTGAAACAAGACACGACACAAAGGAAGTGAACTTTACAAAGTAAAACAGGAAACAGAAAAACTAAACTCTGTCATATCTAAATATCTCAAGCTGTCACAAACATCCCATCATCCAACTGAATGATTCGGATCGAAGTCAATGCTCCATCAAGCTGTTTCAAATACAGAGCGCAGCTAGCAGGAGCCTGTGGAGACATCACGTCTCTCTGGGTGTTAACGGGATGGTTCCTCAGATGTGCTTTTGACTGAGCTGAGCTCCTTCAATATATTGTATATTTCGACCACAAAGACGCACATTACTGCAAACGCAGCATCTTTGTGTACTGCCACCACCAGCACTGCATATATCTTTCAGAACAATAATCTCTGTATAAATACTGTGTTCCCCGCCAAGGATTCAGTGTTCTGTGGTGACTCCTGCTGGTTCCTTACCACAGTGCAGTGTTGGGCATTGACTTTCTAGTTCCCGCGGGATGATGATGTGCACCATGTACTGTTTACTGTCACGATCTGGTTGTACTTTGTGTTTCCTGTTTTATTTTGTAAAGTTCACTCCCCTTGTGTCATGTCTAGTTGTACTTCCTGTCTGTGTCTTTTTCCCTCCCTTTGTAATTGTTGATTTGATCCTCCTGGGTCCATTCACCCTACCCTTGTGTCTTTGCCTTTCTCCCCCAGCTGTGTCTCGTTCCCTCGTTTAGTGTCTGTGTGTATATATATGTCTGTCCCAGTGTTCCTAGTCGGGTCGCCACCCATGTTCCCTCGTGTTTCCCTCGTGTCTTACCTGGTTTGTGTTTTCAGTTTTACTTGCCGCTTGCCGGAGCCTCTCTGGGGGCCGGGCCGGAGTCACTGGGGTCTCGAGAGTCGGGAGTGAACTTTACAAAATAAAACAGGAAACACAAAGTACAACCAGATCATGACAGTTTTCAGTGTCGGTTACTTTGAATCCATTCATGTAAATGTGTCGAACCTTTCGAGTGTTGATACTTTTTACATAATACGGTGTCAGTGTCTTTGTTATGGACATTGCTAGTGCTGCCTGGCACATAAAACATCATATATAAGTTACATTAATAAAGATATTACTTTCCTGGTTTGTTTCTTTGGGTGTTTCTTATCAAGAAGTAAGAATGTGTAGCCTGGTAGGTACGTCTACGCCCTGAAGTGAGCAGATGTGTTTATATTGATCTTGAATTATTGTTGGCCTACATTGTTTGCAGGATTTTAATAAAGTTTTGTTGTTTGCCATTTCAATTAAAAAAATACTTTTATAACTGTATACTCTTCATTTAATTCCTCCAATCTAAGCCTTGAAGTAGAATGTTTTACAGCCCAGTGTATGAATCTGTGTCATGTGTGTCAACACACTTGGTCAATAAAGTTGAAGAATAAGTTTGTGGACTTTGAGTGGATGTGTAGTCCTCATATATCAACGAGATCTGATCTTAAAAGTAATAATACCACCGTGTAAAAGTATTGCTATTGAAATGCACTTAATATAGATTGTGTATTATTGTTTTAGAATTATTGATGCATTAATGTGATCATCACTTTGACGTGGTTGAGAATTATTCATCTGAATCTTCTCTGTAATTAAAGATTTCAGATATTGCAGCCAAAAGTACAATATTAACCTCTGAAGTGAAGTGGAGTAGAAGTATACAATGGAAATACTCCAGTAAAGTACTTGGCTGCGCTGAATGTGAGGCGTGTAGTCGTGCAGCCGTCAGATACAAGTGTCAGTGAACTCGCTGTCTAAATAAACAGAAGCCGCTGAACGTTGTCCTGCAGGACAGAGTCTGTCTGAGCAGCAACTGTTCACGTCTCAGTAGGAACGTCAGTGAAGTCTCAGCATGGCAGAGAGGAGAGCAGCAGTGAAGGCCGCCGCTCAACACGACTTCCTGCAGTTCAATGATCTGGTGTGTGAGGCGGTCGGTGGGAAGGTGAGTCCCTGTCACACATTAAATTAACTACATGCACATATATTAATACGGTGAACCAGAAACTAAACACATTTAATCCAGATGAACAGTGTTCACAGTGTGGGGAAACCACCGGCAGAAATGTTCTTACATTCAGTTACAACTAATGCGTTCAGTTTTACATTAATGTGAGATGATGAGCATCAATAAGACAATAATAAAAGCTTTTATATCTGACGTTCAGAACATTAATATAGCAACAAACAACTATTCGCTTTGAAAGGATAAAGCAGAGAAATGTCTACGAATGAAGTCGTCACTCTGTTTTTACGTAAGTCCTGTTTGTGAGTCCAGTTGAGTATAAGTTGAGTATAAGTTGAGTATAAGTCGAGTATAAGTTGAGTAATACAGTCTGTAACACAATGAGTAATACAGTGTGTAATAAAGTGTGTAATACAGTGTGTAATACAGTGAAATAAAAATGTATAATAAAGTGTGTAACACAGTGAGTAATACAGTGTGTAATACAGTGTGTATAAATTGAGTATAAGTATCATAAATATGTTATTAATTTCTTATGTAGCACCTTTAATGCTAAAGCTTCAACATCACAGCAACATGTTGCTGTTGTAGCTGCTTGAGGTGGAGCTAGTTTGAACCACTTCATTGCAGTTTGCTGCTTTAGTATGTTTCTATTCTTTATGCTAAGCTAAGCTAACCGGCTGTGGCTTCATATTCACAACACAGACATGAGAGTGAATACGCCTATATCCCAAAATGGTGAACTATTCCTTTTGTAACTTTACATTGGGATGCTTTGTATTGAAACAAAGTTGTTGTTCTTCCAGGTTGTCTTTGCGACAGACGAATGGTTCGCTCCTGCTGCAAACCTGCTGAAGGTAAAACTCAGCATGTCGACAAACAACAAGGATGTTTGACGACAGCAGCACTTGTGATGGATTACTGATAAAAAGTCTTGTTATATTTTACATCAGTAAATATCCTGCACAGATGTGTTAGTCATGCCCTACTTACATAAAGTTTTATCAAACGAACAGGACGAAACTGAGCATTTTTTTTGGGGACTATTTTCAGCGGCGGATTAAATCTTATTTACTGCAGTAGAACCTGGGAACCTGCCAGGGACACTAAATAACGGGCAAGGAATTATAGAATTGAGCAGTGTTATAAAAAGTGCATATCTACATAGAGGGACCATTTGCAGCAATAAAACAAGCACGTTGTGTTCATCACTCCCACCCCCGTTGGCTGTGGACCAATAGAATCTCTGGTATGATTGTGACACACAGCAATGCATTCATACGTCAGCTTTAGACGGGGAAGATTAAATGTGGTACAAATGGTAGTAAGCAAAGCTAAATGTGTGTCAGGATTAAGAGGGGTCCCTGGAAAGCCCCCGCTGTGGTGAGTGTTCTATCACCAGACTCACACTGTGTCCAACATGTAAGTGTCTGTTGGTACAGAGAGAGCCGCCAGAGTTCATCGCTTCTGCCTTCACTGAGTTTGGAAAGTGGATGGACGGATGGGAGACGAGGAGAAAGAGAATAACCGGTTAGTATCAGAAACAAATACAAATACACGCTCTCTGAAATCCACCCAATAAATCCAGAACACTGGTGTTTTCCATCTGGGCGTATGATTACACTCACAGTTCTTACCATAGAAGACATTTTCATAACCAGCGATAAACCTTTCTGACTGCTTACTTTCGAACACAGAAAGACTGATATCCATATACACGTACATATATACATATATATATATATACATACATACATATATCCAGATATACATACATATATACATATATATATACATGTATATATACATATATCCATATATACATACATATATACATACATATATACATACATATATACATACATATACAGTATATCTCAAAAGTGAGTACACCCTTTAGATTTTTGCAAATATTCTGTTATATCGTTTCAGGGGATAACATTATCCTACTGAAACTTTGATATAACTTAAAGTAGTCAGTGTGCTGCTTGAATAACAGTATAGATTTATTGTCCTTTGAAAATTACTCAGTACACAGCTGTTAATGTCTAAACAGCTGGCAACAAAAGTGAGTACACCCCATAGTGAACATGTCCTAATTGTGCCCAATGATGTTGTTTTCCCGCCCTGGTGTCATGTGAC
Source organism: Cottoperca gobio (assembly GCF_900634415.1). Taxonomy (NCBI): domain Eukaryota; kingdom Metazoa; phylum Chordata; class Actinopteri; order Perciformes; family Bovichtidae; genus Cottoperca; species Cottoperca gobio. The sequence goes on from NW_021167063.1 coordinate 43,133, forward strand.
TCGTTAGTGTTACAAGGATTCAGGTGTAAATGATAAGCAGGGCTGTTAAATTTGGTGTTTTGGGCACAATTCTCTCTGAATGCTGGACAACATGGCACCTCATGGCAAGGAACTCTCTGAGCGGCTGAAAAAAAGGATTATTGCGCTTCACAAAGATGGCCTTGGCTATAAGAAGATTGCCAACACCATGAAAATGAGTTGCAGCACAGTGGCTAAGATCATACAGCGGTTTTCCAGGACAGGTTCCACTCGGAACAGGCCTCGCCAGGGTCGACCAAAGAAGTTGAGTCCACGTGCTCAGCGTCATATCCAGAGGTTGGTTTCCAAAAATAGACGTGCGAGTGCTTCCAGCATTGCTGCAGAGGTTGCAGAAGTGGGATGTCAGCCTGTCAGTGCCCAGACCATACGCCGCACACTGCATCAAATCGGTTTGTATGGCCGTCGCCCCCGACAGAAGCCCCTTCTGAAACCGATGCATAAGAAAGCCCGCAAACAGTTTGCTGAAGACAATGAATCCAAGAACATGAGTTACTGGAACCATGTCCTGTGGTCTGATGAGACCAAAATAAACCTGTTTGGGTCAGATGGTGTCCGGCGTGTGTGGCGGCACCCTGGTGAGGAGTACCAAGACAAATGTGTTTTGCCTACAGTCAAGCATGGTGGTGGCAGCATCATGGTCTGGGGCTGCATGAGTGCTGCCGGCACTGGGGAGCTGCATTTCATTGAGGGACACATGAATTCCAATATATACTGTGACATCCTGCAGCAGAGCATGATCCCCTCTCTTCGGAAACTGGGCCGTAGGGCAGTTTTCCAACATGATAATGACCCTAAACACACCTCCAAGATGACAACGGCCTTGCTGAAGAAGCTGAAGGTTAAGGTGATGGACTGGCCAAGTATGTCTCCAGACCTAAACCCAATTGAGCACATGTGGGGCATCCTCAAGAGGAAGGTGGAGGAGTGCAAGGTGTCCAACATCCGTGCGCTCCGTGATGTCGTCGTGGAGGAGTGGAAGAAGATTCCAGAAGCAACCTGTGCAGCTCTGGTGAATTCCATGCCCAGGAGGGTTAAAGCAGTGCTAGATAACAATGGTGGTCACACAAAATATTGACACTTTGGGCACAATTTAGACATGTTCACTATGGGGTGTACTCACTTTTGTTGCCAGCTGTTTAGACATTAACAGCTGTGTACTGAGTAATTTTCAAAGGACAATAAATCTATACTGTTATTCAAGCAGCACACTGACTACTTTAAGTTATATCAAAGTTTCAGTAGGATAATGTTATCCCCTGAAAGGATATAACAGAATATTTGCAAAAATCTAAAGGGTGTACTCACTTTTGAGATATACTGTATATATATATACATACATATATCCATATATACATACATATATATATATATATATATATATATATATATATATATATATATATATATATATATATATATACATGTATGTATACATATATCCATATATACATACATATATACATACATATATACATACATACATATATACATATATACATATATACATACATACATATATATACATACATATATACATACATCCATATATATTTCCATATATACATACATACATATATATATATATATATACATATATACATACATATATACAAACATATATACATACATATATACATACATATATACATACATACATACATATATACATACATATATACATACATATATACATACATACATATATATATACATACATACATATATACATATATATACATATATACATACATACATACATATATATACATACATATATACATACATACATCCATATATATTTCCATATATACATACATACATATATATATATATATTATATATATATATATACATATATATATACAAACATATATACATACATATATACATACATACATACATATATACATACATATATACATATATACATATATACATACATATATACATATATACATATATACATACATATATATATACATACATATATACATATATACATACATATATACATACAGCCACCCGTCTGAGAAAACCCATTTCAGCCGCTTGTACCCGTTCTCGTTCTTTCGGTCATGACCCAGCCTTCATGACCATAGGTGAGGGTAGGAACAAAGATCGACCGGTATATTGAGAGCTTTGCCTTCTGGCTCAGCTCTCTTTTCGTCACAACGGTGCGGTAAAGTGACTGTAATACCGCCCCCGCTGCTCGGATTCTCCGGCCAATCTCTCGCTCCATTGTCCCCTCACTCGCGAACAAGACCCCGAGGTACTTGAACTCCTTCACTTGGGGTAATGGCTCATTCCCTACCCGGAGTAGGCAATCCACCGGTTTCCTGCTGAGAGCCATGGCCTCAGATTTGGAGGTGCTGATCCTCATCCCAACCGCTGCACACTCGGCTGCGAACCGATCCAGTGACTGTTGAAGGTCACAGACCGATGATGCCATTAGGACCACATCATCTGCAAAGAGCAGCGATGAGATCCTCAGGTCACCGAACTGCAACCCCTCTCCTCCACGACTACGCCTCGATATCCTATCCATGAAAATCACGAACAGGATTGGTGATAAAGCGCAGCCCTGGCGGAGGCCAACATTCACGGGAAACGAGTCCGATTTACTGCCGAGTATCCGGACACAACTCTCGCTTTGGGCGTACAGGGATTGGATGGCCCTCAAAAGTGACCCCCTCACCCCATATTCCCGCAGCACCTCCCACAGTATCACCCGGGGGACCCGGTCATACGCCTTCTCCAGATCCACAAAACACATGTAGACCGGATGGGCGTACTCCCAGGCCCCCTCCAGGATCCTTGCAAGAGTAAAGAGTTGGTCCGTTGTTCCACGACCAGGACGGAATCCGCATTGTTCCTCTTCAATCAGAGGTTCGACTACCGGCCGAACCCTCCTTTCCGGTACCTTGGAGTAGACTTTACCAGGGAGGCTGAGAAGTGTGATACCCCTGTAGTTGGCACACACTCTCTGGTCCCCCTTTTTAAATAGGGGAACCACCACCCCGATCTGCCAACCCCTAGGCACTGTCCCAGACTTTCACACAATGTTGACAAGGCGTGTCAACCAAGACAGCCCCTCAACACCCAAAGCCTTCAGCATTTCTGGACGGATCTCATCAACCCCTGTGGCTTTGCCACTGTGGAGTTGTTTGACTACCTCAGTGACTTCCATCAGGGAAATTGACGATGATCCCCCATCAGCTTCCAGCTCTGCCTCAACCATAGAGGGCGTGTTAGTCGGATTCAGGAGTTCCTCAAAGTGCTCCTTCCAGCGGCCGATAACCTTCTCAGTTGAAGTCAGCAGGGTCCCACCCTTGCTGTACACAACTTGGATGGTTCCTCGCTTCCCCCTCCTGAGGTGCCGGATGGTTTTCCAGAAGCACCTTGGTGCCGACCGAAAGTCCTTCTCCATAGCTTCTCCGAACTTCTCCCACACCCGCTGCTTTGCCTCTGACACGGCAGAAGCTGCCGCCCTTCTAGTCCTTCGATACCCTACAACTGTTTCCGGAGTCCTCCCGGATAACATAACTCCTTCTTCAGTCGGACGGCTTTCCTGACCACCGGGGTCCACCACGGTGTTCGAGGGTTACCGCCCCTTGAGGCACCTAAGACCTTGTGACCACAGCTCATCACCGCAGCTTCAGCAATAGAGGTTTTGAACATCGCCCACTCAGGTTCAATGCCCCCAACCTCCACAGGGATGGCTGAAAAGCTCCGCCGGAGGTGTGAGTTAAAGATCCCCAGGACAGGGGCTTCCTCCAGACGTTCCCAGTTCACCCGCACTACCCGTTTGGGTTTACCAGGTCTGTCCAGAGTCTTCCCCCACCCCTTGATCCATATCACCACCAGATGGTGATCAGTTGACAGCTCCGCCCCTCTCTTCACCCGAGTGTCCAAAACATGCGGCCTCAGTTCAGATGATACGATTACGAAATCGATCATTGACCTTTGGCCTAGGGTGCTCTGGTACCACGTGCACTTATGAGCATCCTTATGTTCGAACATGGTGTTTGTTATGGCCATTCCATGACTAGCACAGAAGTCCAACAACAAACGACCGTTCGGGTTTAGATCAGGGAGGCCCTTCCTCCCAATCACGCCTCTCCAGGTGTCTCCATCGTTTCCCACGTGTGCGTTGAAGTCTCCTAGCAAGACTACGGAGTCCCCTACTGGAGCCCCCTGCAGGGCTCCATTCAGGGTCTCCAAGAAGGCCGAATACTCAGAACTGCGGTTTGGGGCATAGGCACAAACAACAGTCAGAGTTTTCCCCCCCATAACCCGAAGGCGTAGGGAGGCGACCCTTTCGTCCACCGGGATAAACTCCAACGTAGCGGCGCTCAGCCGGGGGCTAGTGAGTATCCCCACCCCGGCCCGACGCCTCACACCTTGGGCAACTCCGGAGAAGAATAGAGTCCAACCCCTATCCAGGAGTACGGTTCCAGAGCCAAGACTATGCGTGGAGGTAAGCCCCACCAGATCCAACTGGTAGCGATCCACCTCCCGCACTAGTTCCGGCTCCTTCCCCCACAGAGAGGTGACGTTCCACGTCCCCAGAGCCAGCCTCTGCTGCCCGGGTCTGGTCCGTCGAGGTCCCTGACCATCACTGCGGTTTTTCCCATGAGTGGTGGGCCCACAGGATGGATGGATGGGAGGCACCACGTAGCTTCTTCGGGCTGTGCCCGACCGGGCTCTGTGGCAAACCCGGCCACCAGGCGCTCGCTGTCGGGCCCTCCCTCTGGGCCTGGCTCCAGACGGGGGCCCCGGGCTTCCTCCGGGCAGGGTCTCTCCTTTCCTTTCCCTTTCTTTCATGAAGTCGTTTGAACCATTCTTAGTCTGGCCCCTCACCTGAGACCAATTTGCCTTGGGAGACCCTACCAGGAGCACTAGGCTCTAGACAACACAGCTCTCAGGTTCATAGGGACACACAAACCTCTCCACCATGATAAGGTGATGGTTCCCAGAGAGGATGTACAAATGTGTGAACTATAAAAGTATAGATGTGAATAATAAGTACAATATACACAATATTATAATAAGGTATATAATGGTACAGGTGGCAGTATATGTGCAGTATAAGTAATACACACACTATACAGTAATAATACACACACTATACTAAGTATATAACTAGTAGTGTGTTCACAGTGTAGCACAGGTGCACAGTCACAGATCAGCTGATACATGTGTAAATATATTTGCAGTAATATCAACCAAAGTATCCAGACACAGAAAACTACCTGAATATAAAACCTCAGATAAGAAGCTCTTTCATATTAAACGTGTTCATGTGCTCATGTTTTTATGTATCTGTTGTATTCAACACAAACAAAGTATAATAATTAGTTCTATCTGACGCGAGGTCACGACTGGTGCATCCTCCAGATGGGAGTTCCAGGGCGGATCCACGGCTTCGACGTTGACACGTCCTTCTTCACTGGAAACCATTCGCCCCACGTCTCCATCCAGGCCGGCTGTCTGGGTACAAACTGCTCTGTGTTACGTCTCTTGAGTATGATGCTCTGTACTTGATACACATGCAGTTTAAACGGGCATTTATTTACAGATCACTTCCATGGAATTAATATTTTACAATGTATTTTATTTGTTTCTTCTTTGTTTCATACACACTCGATGGAGAACCAATGAAGGTTTAGAGACCGAATGTGCTGACACAAAAACACAATTTCTTTCTTTTGTAGATCTGGAATCTCACGTCAGCAAAGTTTCTCAGTAGTCGTGTTAAACTCACACAGATGGAGATTAGATCGTGTCCGATACAAAGCAAAGTCTTGTTTAACAAACCTTAACTTCAACATGGAACATGGAAGAAATCAGGAAACAGAAATGAGCAGAAGTGCAGCGACATCGTACAACGCTATCTTTAAAGTCACAATCTCCGTTTGGTTCTCTTTGGCGCCGCCTGTGTTGAGAAATTGTTTTGCGGGTGTGTTTTGTGTAACGTCGCCACAGACACAGTTTATAACCCTGCAAGTACAAGAGCTCTCCTCCGAGGCCATACGCTCGATCATCGTGTTACCTCCTGCGGTTAATTGTGACGTAAAGCCGGGCTGGCTAATGTATGTTAGAAACATATTTTGTTATATTTGTTGAAATACTCTTTACATCCCGACAATAATCAATCAAATGCTCTATCTAAAAAGAGAAAAGCTCCTACGTCGCAGGACTGTAATAAGTCTAATCATTTAATCCGGCCTGAGTGTGAGTACGAACAACAGCCATGTTTGTTGTTTACCTTCTTAATGATCATCTAGGGGAGTGGTTTAGGAGGGAGGCTGAAGGTTTAGCGACTTTTAGAGCTAACTGCTAGCTGCTAGCTGCTAGGTTTTGAAAAGAGTTTGTAACGTTGGGTTTTCAGTTGGATAATCTACCTTTATCAACTTTAGTCTTGCTGCCTTCTTCAACGTTACCTACTCAAGCTTTACTGGCTTATTAAAATTAAAATCTTCCAGATTATTACTTTAACTGTGACTTCAGTAACAACATCATAAAGTTCATGAAGACAGTTGTGTTGAGCTGTTGTACCTAATAAAGTGACCACTGAAGATGCTCTGCTTCTGAACTCTGTGAACAACTTGCACTAATATTTCCGTGTTCTTCATCAGACCGACCACTCACCTTCTCCCTGGAAGGAGAGCGAACCGGCATGGCCGCCTCCGAAAGTCAGCTGGCTGCTGTCGCCAAGGTAACGTGATTGACAGCTGACGTCTCATGTTTTGTGATATTCTTCATGTAATCAATGGACTGAGACATCACAGATTGTGTTTGCAGTAACGAGACATTCCATCGTCACACATTATTCAAACACTCGAACACCTTAATAAATATGTTTACATAAATAAGCTTTGCTTCTATAGCATCTCTGTACAACTTCATATTCTACATGTGTGATGGCATTTCTTATCTTTTTCATATTTCCATTTTCCTCTTCTTGTGTTTCCTGGTTATTGTGTGTAAGTGAAATACAGCTGCTCCTGATCCTGAGTCGCAGCAGACGTGTTGACACAGGACCATAATTCCTGTTATTAATTACACCTGTGTTACGATAACGTTCACTCCCCTCTGCTGCACCTGTGGTTTGATTGACAGCTGGGCTCGGAGGCGTGGCCGGAGCTGGTGTGTGTGTCGGAGCTGAAGCCGGGATACTCAGACTGCTGCCATAACTACTTCAAGGTCAACTCTAACCTCAGAGTCACACACCTGCGCCTCAACATGCACCCAGGTACACACACACACACACACACACACACATACACACACACACACACACACACACACACACACACACACACGTTGTTGAATAATAATGAGCCTATGTTGTCGTGATTTTCTTGTTTTATCCCAAAGAAACTCAACAATTGAGCCGAATATTACTGACAGAACTTCATACTTTATACTATCCATAGAAACTGTTAGTCTGATTAGTTTCTGACTGGGAAACGACTCTTACTTTGAAAACCTCTGCTGTCACCAGACGGAGGGATATCCAGGCTGCGGGCGTACGGCGTCGGACAGAGAGACTGGTCCAATGTCTCCCCCAACCAGGACGTCGACCTGGTAGCTCTGACCAATGGGGGAGTCTGCCTCGGCTACAGTGACGCCCACTTTGGGCACCCACGCAATATGATTGGTTGGAATCAGCTCTTATAATTTCTGCTTTACTTTGTTTGTTTCCTATTGTTTTCATTGGAAAGTTTTATTTGTTATCTTGATATACGACATGAGCTGACAGTGGGTAGACAGGAGACACTGGGGACACTGTGGTAACAGGGGACACTGTGGTAACTGGAGACACTGTGGTAACTGGGGACACTATGGTAACTGGGGACACTATGGTATCTGGGGACTTTATGGTAACTGGGGACACTATGGTAACAGGGTACACTATGGTAACTGGGTACACTATGGTAACAGGGGACACTATGGTAACAGGATACACTATGGTAACTGGGGACACTATGGTATCTGGGGACTTTATGGTAACTGGGGACACTATGGTAACTGGGGACACTATGGTAACAGGATACACTATGGTAACTGGGGACACTATGGTAACTGGGGACACTATGGTAACAGGATACACTATGGTAACAGGGTACACTATGGTAACAGGGTACACTATGGTAACAGGGGACACTATGGTAACTGGGGACACTATGGTAACTGAGTACACTATGGTAACAGGGCACACTGTGGTAACTGGGGACACTATGGTAACTGAGTACACTATGGTAACAGGGTACACTATGGTAACTGGGGACACTTATAGTAACTGGGGACACTATGGTAACTGAGTACAGTATGGTAACTGGGGACACTATGGTAACAGGGTACACTGTGGTAACTGGGGACACTATGGTAACTGGGGACACTATGGTAACTGAGTACACTATGGTAACAGGGCACACTGTGGTAACTGGGGACACTATGGTAACTGAGTACACTATGGTAACAGGGTACACTATGGTAACTGGGGACACTATAGTAACTGGGGACACTATGGTAACTGAGTACAGTATGGTAACAGGGTACACTATGGTAACTGGGGACACTATGGTAACTGGGGACACTATAGTATGGTAACTGGGGACACTATGGTAACAGGGTACACTATGGTAACTGAGTACACTATGGTAACAGGGTACACTGTGGTAACTGGGGACACTATGGTAACTGGGGACACTATGGTAACTGAGTACACTATGGTAACAGGGTACACTATGGTAACTGGGGACACTATAGTAACTGGGGACACTATGGTAACTGAGTACACTATGGTAACAGGGTACACTGTGGTAACTGGGGACACTATGGTATCTGGGGACTTTATGGTAACTGGGGACACTATGGTAACAGGGGACACTATGGTAACTGGGGACACTATAGTATGGTAACTGGGGACACTATGGTAACAGGGGACACTATAGTATGGTAACTGGGGACACTATGGTAACAGGGGACACTATAGTATGGTAACTGGGGACACTATGGTAACAGGGTACACTATGGTAACAGGGTACACTATGGTAACAGGGGACACTATGGTAACAGGATACACTATGATAACTGGGGACACTATGGTAACTGGGGACACTATAGTATGGTAACTGGGGACACTATGGTAACAGGGTACACTATGGTAACTGGGGACACTATGGTAACTGAGTACACTATGGTAACAGGGCACACTGTGGTAACTGGGGACACTATGGTAACAGGATACACTATGGTAACAGGGTACACTATGGTAACAAGGTACACTATGGTAACAGGGGACACTATGGTAACAGGATACACTATGGTAACTGGGGACACTATGGTAACTGGGGACACTATAGTATGGTAACTGGGGACACTATGGTAACAGGGTACACTATGGTAACTGGGGACACTATGGTAACAGGGTACACTGTGGTAACTGGGGACACTATGGTAACTGGGGACACTATAGTATGGTAACTGGGGACACTATGGTAACAGGGTACACTATGGTAACTGGGGACACTATGGTAACAGGGTACACTGTGGTAACTGGGGACACTATGGTAACTGGGGACACTATGGTAACTGAGTACACTATGGTATCAGGGCACACTGTGGTAACTGGGGACACTATGGTAACTGAGTACACTATGGTAACAGGGTACACTATGGTAACTGGGGACACTATAGTAACTGGGGACACTATGGTAACTGAGTACAGTATGGTAACTGGGGACACTATGGTAACAGGGTACACTGTGGTAACTGGGGACACTATGGTAACTGGGGACACTATGGTAACTGAGTACACTATGGTAACAGGGCACACTGTGGTAACTGGGGACACTATGGCTACTGAGTACACTATGGTAACAGGGTACACTATGCTAACTGGGACACTATAGTACTGGGGACACTATGGTAACTGAGTACAGTAATGGTAACAGTGTACACTATGGTAACTGGGGAATATGGTACTGGGGACACTATAGTATGGTAACTGGGACACTATGGTACAGGGTTAAAACTATGTAACTGAGTACACTTGGTAACAGGGTACACTGTGGTAACTGGGGACACTATGGTACTGGGGACCTATGTAACTGAGTAACACTATGTAACATGGCACACTGTGGTAACGGAGACACTATGGTAACTGATTACACTATGGTACCAGGGTTACACTATGGTAACGGTATAGGGACACTATAGTACTACTGGGACACTATGGTAACTGAGTACAGTATGGTACTGGACACTATGTAACTGGGGACACTATGGTAACTGAGTACACTATGGTAAAGGGTACACTTTGTAACTTGGGACAACATGTAACTGGGGACACTATGGTAACTTAGTAACTATGGTAACAGGGTTACAAACTGTGGTAACTGGGGACACTATTGTATCTGGGGAATTATGGTAACTGGGACACTATGGTACAGGGGACCTATGGTAACTGGGGACACTATAGTATGGTACTGGGGACACTATGTTAACCGGGGACACTATAGTATGGGGTGTCGTGGAGGACACTATGGTAACAGGGACACTATGGTAACAGGGTACACTATGGTAACTGGGGACACTATAGTAACTGGGGACACTATGGTAACTGAGTACACTATGGTAACAGGGTACACTAGTCTGGTAACTGGGGAGCACTATGGTTAACATGGGGACACTTATGGTAACATGGGTACACTATGGTAACACTGGGGACACTATAGGTAACTGGGGACACATA